>NC_140999.1:55871258-55873940 GCF_052327205.1 Somniosus microcephalus | reverse complement strand
TCCCATCTCTCTCTCTCTCACTCCCAATCTCTCTCTCATCTCTCTCTCAACTCCCAATCTCTCTCTCTCTCACTCCACTCCAATCTCTCTCTCTCTCACTCCCAATCTCTCTCCGCTCACTCCCAAATCTCTCTCTCACTCCCTATCTCTCCTCTCTCACTCCCAATCTCCTCTCTCACTCCCAATCTCTCTCTCTCTCTCACTCCCAATCTTCTCTCTCTCTCCTCCCAATCTCTCTCTCTCACTCCCAATCTCTCTCTCTCTCACTCCCAATCTCTCTCTCTCACTCCCAATCTCTCTCTCTCACTCCCAATCTCTCTCTCTCACTCCCAATCTCTCTCTCTCTCACTCCCAATCTCTCTCTCTCTCTCACTCCCAATCTCTCTCTCTCTCACTCCCAATCTCTCTCTCCACACTCCCAATCTCTCTCTCTCTCACTCCCAATCTCTCTCTCTCACACTCCCATCTCTCTCTCTCTCACTCCCAATCTCTCTCTCCTCCCAATCTCTCTCTCTCACACTCCCAATCTCTCTCTCTCCACTCCCAATCTCTCTCTCTCACACTCCCGTCTCTCTCTCTCTCACACTCCCAATCTCTCTCTCTCTCGCACACTCCCAGTCTCTCTCTCTCGCACACTCCCGTCTCTCTCTCTCTCGCACACTCCCGTCTCTCTCTCTCTCGCACACTCCCGTCTCTCTCTCTCTCGCACACTCCCGTCTCTCTCTCTCTCGCACACTCCCGTCTCTCTCTCTCTCGCACACTCCCGGTCTCTCTCTCTCTCGCACACTCCCGGTCTCGTCTCTCTCTCTCGCACACTTCCCGGTCTCTCTCTCTCTCGCACACTCCCGGTCTCTCTCTCTCTCGCACACTCCCGGTCTCTCTCTCTCTCGCACACTCCCGGTCTCTCTCTCTCTCGCACACTCCCGGTCTCTCTCTCTCTCGCACACTCCCGGTCTCTCTCTCTCTCGCACACTCCCGGTCTCTCTCTCTCTCGCACACTCCCGGTCTCTCTCTCTCTCGCACACTCCCGGTCTCTCTCTCTCTCGCACACTCCCGGTCTCTCTCTCTCTCGCACACTCCCGGTCTCTCTCTCTCTCGCACACTCCCGGTCTCTCTCTCTCTCGCACACTCCCGGTCTCTCTCTCTCTCGCACACTCCCGGTCTCTCTCTCTCTCGCACACTCCCGGTCTCTCTCTCTCTCGCACACTCCCGGTCTCTCTCTCTCTCGCACACTCCCGGTCTCTCTCTCTCTCGCACACTCCCGGTCTCTCTCTCTCTCGCACACTCCCGGTCTCTCTCTCTCTCGCACACTCCCGGTCTCTCTCTCTCTCGCACACTCCCGGTCTCTCTCTCTCTCGCACACTCCCGGTCTCTCTCTCTCTCGCACACTCCCGGTCTCTCTCTCTCTCGCACACTCCCGGTCTCTCTCTCTCTCGCACACTCCCGGTCTCTCTCTCTCTCGCACACTCCCGGTCTCTCTCTCTCTCGCACACTCCCGGTCTCTCTCTCTCTCGCACACTCCCGGTCTCTCTCTCTCTCGCACACTCCCGGTCTCTCTCTCTCTCGCACACTCCCGGTCTCTCTCTCTCTCGCACACTCCCGGTCTCTCTCTCTCTCGCACACTCCCGGTCTCTCTCTCTCTCGCACACTCCCGGTCTCTCTCTCTCTCGCACACTCCCGGTCTCTCTCTCTCTCGCACACTCCCGGTCTCTCTCTCTCTCGCACACTCCCGGTCTCTCTCTCTCTCGCACACTCCCGGTCTCTCTCTCTCTCGCACACTCCCGGTCTCTCTCTCTCTCGCACACTCCCGGTCTCTCTCTCTCTCGCACACTCCCGGTCTCTCTCTCTCTCGCACACTCCCGGTCTCTCTCTCTCTCGCACACTCCCGGTCTCTCTCTCTCTCGCACACTCCCGGTCTCTCTCTCTCTCGCACACTCCCGGTCTCTCTCTCTCTCGCACACTCCCGGTCTCTCTCTCTCTCGCACACTCCCGGTCTCTCTCTCTCTCGCACACTCCCGGTCTCTCTCTCTCTCTCGCACACTCCCGGTCTCTCTCTCTCTCGCACACTCCCGGTCTCTCTCTCTCTCGCACACTCCCGGTCTCTCTCTCTCTCTCGCACACTCCCGGTCTCTCTCTCTCTCGCACACTCCCGGTCTCTCTCTCTCTCGCACACTCCCGGTCTCTCTCTCTCTCGCACACTCCCGGTCTCTCTCTCTCTCGCACACTCCCGGTCTCTCTCTCGCACACTCCCGGTCTCTCTCTCTCTCTCTCGCACACTCCCGGTCTCTCTCTCTCTCGCACACTCCCGGTCTCTCTCTCTCTCGCACACTCCCGGTCTCTCTCGCTCTCGCTCTCTCTCTCTCTCTCTCTCACTCCCGATCTCTCTCTCTCACGCTCCCAGTCTCTCTCTCTCTCACGCTCCCAATCTCTCTCTCACGCACCCAATCTCTCTCTCACGCTCCCAATCTCTCTCTCACGCTCCCAATCTCTCTCTCACGCTCCCAATCTCTCTCTCACGCTCCCAATCTCTCTCTCACGCTCCCAATCTCTCTCTCACACTCCCAATCTCTCTCTCTCACACTCCCAATCTCTCTCTCTCACACTCCCAATCTCTCTCTCTCGCAAACTCCCAGTCTCTCTCTCTCGCCCACTCCCAGTCTCTCACACTCCCAATCTCTCACT
>NC_140999.1:55761258-55866258 GCF_052327205.1 Somniosus microcephalus | reverse complement strand
CTCTTCTCTTCCCTCTCCCCCCCCTGCTCTTCTCTTCCCTCTCTCCCCCCCCCACCTGCTCTTCTCTCCTCTCCCTCCCCCCCCCCCCCTGCTCTCCTCTCCCTCCCCCCCTGATTTTGTCTCTGTCCCTCCCTCCCCCTCTCTCTCTGCCTTTCCTCAGAGCCCGGACGCGGTGAGCCAAAGCTCCCGTGTGCGGATCAGCGCCTCGGGGCCGGCCGGTGCGCGGCCTAGCGCGTGAGGCCCAGCCAGACTCACCTTAGCTGAGGTCGCGCTCCGGGTTGACGCGCGCGCGGACTCCTGCCCCGACAGCCTTTACTAAGATGGCGGCGATGGCTACGCTCGGCTCAGTCCCGCACCACCAGGCTTTACCAAGATGGCGGCGATCGCGGGGCGGGCGGTGCCTAGCTCGGACGTGGCTGGCGAGGAGAGGCTGAGGCCTGCCGGCAGCTCATCCACGGCCGAGGGGGGGAAAGCCCGAGTGCCCTTTGGAGAAGGATTTTTTTTTTCTGTTAAAAACAACTTTTTTTTTTGCTGGAAATCTATATTTCAAAATAAACAGGCAGAAAGTGGGAAAAATAAATGAATAGTTAGGAATCAAGATGGCGGCCACTCACCTCAGCTCAGAAGGATTAGGCCCGCCCACACACGCAATGAAACGGCCCCCGTGACGCGCTGATTGGTCAACCATCAGGTTAATCCCCTGTACGATTGGTCAACCATCACGTCACTCAACGCGAATGAGCGGAATGTTGCCGTTTTTTGAACCTTTTTTGTATACTGTCTGAACAATTTTTGTCTGACCAAAAAGTAAATACGCCTATTAGACTCCCCTAATGATAAGCTTTCTTTTGATATTAACATATATGTAGGTACGCTCTATAACTTTTGATTGTATAGCCGGACAGACAGACAAACCGACAGAAAGACAAACAGACAAGAAAGACAGACAGACCAACTGTTAGATAGATATAAGTTATAAGTTGAGGTTGAGGTGCACACAGTCCAGTGATCAAAAATGTTCTTGTGTGCTCACGGTTCATGTGATATACAATTCCAGGGTGGAGGGGAGAATGTGACGATGATATGTGGGGCCGTGCGGTTAGCAGTTCAGTAGGCGCACTGCCTGTGGGTAGAAACTGTTCTTGAACCTGCTGGTCCTGGTTCGGATGCTGCGGTACCGACGGCCGGACCGCAGGAGGGAGAACAGTTCGTGCCCAGGGTGATTGGGGTCCTGGATGATGGAGCGGGCCTTGTTCCGACACCTGGTCTGGAAGATCTCCACGATGGACGGAAGTGCACACCCGATGATCTTTTCTGCCGTCCTCACAACCCTCTGGCTGGCTTTCCTGTCCTGTGCAGCGGTGTTACCATACCACACATTGACACCACCCGTCAGGACGCTCTCTATGGTGCCGCGGTAAAGGTTCACAAGCCACTGTGTGCTTATGCCGCATTTCCTCAGGCACCGTAGAGGGTAGAGGCGCTGGTGTGCCTTCTTCAGCATGGCCTCAGTATTGTGGTTCCAGGCCAGGTCATCAGAGATCTGCAGTCCCAGGAATCGGAAGCAACTGACGACTTCCACTGGTGTCCCGTCTATACTGATGGGGCGGTGGTTCTCGGTGGCTTCTGAAGTCCACGTTGAGCTCCTTAGTCTTGCCAACGTTCAGGGCAAGGTTGTTGTCATTGCACCATCTCATCAGCTGGACTATCTCATCTCTGTACTCCGTCTCGTCGTCGTTGCTTATCAGGGCAATTACTGTGGTGTCGTCGGCAAACTTGATGATCCGGTTGTTGCTGTGTATGGCTGTACAGTCATGTATAAACAGTGAGTACAGCCAAGGGCTGAGGCAGCAGCCTTGTGGCACTCCGGTGTTGAGGACCAGAGTGGATGAGGTGTTGTTCCCTATTTTAACCACTTGAGGCCTGCCAGTCAGGAAATCCAGAATCCAATTGCAGATGGGGGTGCCCAGGCCTAGGTCCCTCAGTTTCAGGACCAGCTTGGAGGGAACAATATTATTAAATGCAGAGCTGTAGTCAATGAACAACAGTCTGACGTAAGTGTCCCTCCTGTCTAGGTGTTCCAGGGCAATGCGTAGTGTTAGGGAGATGGCATCGTCCACAGACCTGTTCGCCCTGTATGCGAACTGCAACGGGTCCAAGGAGTCGGGGATGATGCTGTTTGTGTGTCATGACCAGCTTTTCCAGGCACTTCATGGCTATAGGTGTTAGAGCCACGGGTCGACAGTCATTGAGGCCTGTTACCTTGGTTTTCTTAGGTAACGGCACAATGGTTGTCCCCTTGAAGCACACTGGTACAACAGACTGCTGCAGTGAGATGTTAAAAATGTCCGTAAACACAGGAGCCAGCTGGTCTGCACAGGTCTTGAAGACACTGGGTGGAACCCCGTCTGGGCCGGCTGCCTTCCGTGCTTTCACCCTCCTGAAGGTTCTGCGGACCTCGGACTCGGTCAGCTGTAATGTGTAATCCTCTGGGTGGCTGGGGGTTTTGATGGCCGGCTCAGTGTTCTCCCCCTCAAAGCGAGCATAAAAAGTATTCAGCTTGTCTGGTAGGGAGGGATCAGTGTTGGTGACTCCCGCTAAGTTCCCCTTGTAGTTGATGGCCCTTAGTCCCTGCCACATGCGTCTGGTGTCGGAGCCCCCGCCATACTGGGACTCCAGTTTGTTCTTAGTCTCTTTTTGCTGATTTGATGGCCTTTCTGAGGTCATACTTTGCCTTCTTGTAGAGTTTGGTGTCCCCTGATTTGAAAGCGGTACACCGTTCTCTTAGTTTGTTGCGGATGTCTGAGTTCATCCATGGTTTGCGGCTGGGAAATGAACGGACAGTCTTGGTAGGAATGCATTCATCCACCAGTCTGTTGATGTATCCAGTGACGTGGCCTGCATACACATCCAGGTCTGGGTTCTTGAAAACACTCCAGTCCGTTATTTCCAGCCCGCCCTGCAGTTGTAGTTCTGTGTCCGCTGTCCAGCTTCGCACCGTTTTCACTGTTGTGGGTGTGCTCTTTAACTTCTGTTTGTAAACAGGAAGTAGGAGCACGGAGACGTGGTCTGATTTGCCGAAGCCCGGCCAAGCAATGGCACGGTAGGCGTGTTTTATTGTTGTGTAGCGGTGATCTAGAGTTTTTCTGTTTCTCGTCGGACAGGAGATGTGTTGTAAGTATTTCGGCAATACTTTCTTTAGATTACAGTGGTTGGGAACTGCCTCGGGATACCGGTTCTGAAGTTTGCTAACCTCACTGTAAAGTTCGCTCAGTGCAGTGTTAGCGTCGGCTCGTTTCTGGATGTAAACTGCTGCCATGAGAATAGCAGAGATTTCCCTCGGTAAATAAAAAGGGCGGCACTTGATTGTTAGTAGTTCCAGATTAGGTGAACAGTATTGTGAAAGTACCTGGACATCTGTACACCAGTTGTTGATCAGGCAGCAGACATCCCCGCCTCTGTTCTTCCCCGATCCCTGGGGCTGCACCGCCTCGTCGGGTATCATGGAGGTTAGCTACGACTCTGTTAGGAACATGGCACAGCACTCCCTAATGTCCCGCTGTGAGGCGATACGGCAATTCAGCTCGTCAATCTTATTTGCCAGAGATTGAACATTGGCAAGGAGAATGCTGGGCAAGGCTGGTTTCCACCCCCGTCGGCGTGATCTAACTAGCAGGCCTGCCCACGACCCCCGCCTGCGGGCTCGTCCGCACCTACTCCCCGGGGCCTGATGGTTCTGGTTGAGGGGTGGGCTCCCCTGCCCCCGCTGCTCTCCATTGTCCCTCAGTACCTCCACAGGTAAGTCCTTTGTTAAGTTTCTTGTTGTGGTGTCTGTATTTCCGTAAAAATCCACTGAAATGTTCCGTAAGTCCAAGAGTGTTTGGCGACTATATAATAACCACTTTCGCGCTCAGGACACACATGATAATAAATAAAAAGTACGTAAAATGTATAAGAAAAAGCAGTGGCGAGGCAAACAGGCCTCAAAGCAGCGGCAGCATCAGCGGACCCGCGGGAGATGAGGCGGCCGAACGACGTCGGTGATAAAAGCAGCGGCGAGGCAGATAGGCCCAGAGCGGCGGCAGCAGCAGCGGACCCGTGGGAGACGAGGCGGCGGCTGTAAGGTAGGTAGGCCCAGAGGCGAGGCAGGTAGGCCCAGAGGTGAGGCAGGTAGGTACCAAAGCGGCGGCAGCAGCAACGGACCCGCGGGAGACGAGGCAGGTAGGCCCAGAGGCGAGGCAGGTAGGCCCAGAGGCAAGGCAGATAGGCCCCAAAGCGGCGGCAGCAGCAGCGGACCCACGGGAAATGAGGCAGGTAGGCCCAGAGGCAGGGCAGATAGGCCCCAAAGCGGCGGCAGCAGCAGCGGACCCGCGGGAAACGAGGCGGCTGAGCGGCGACGGAAAGGCAGGTAGGCCCAGAGGCGAGGCAGGTAAGTAGGCCCCAAAGCATTGGCAGACCGGCAGCAGCAGCGAAAAAGGACGGAAAATTCAAAAATAAACAAAGCTGTGGGAGCTCACAGACACGTCTGCTCTCCTCCAGCGCCGTGTCAGTCAATGTTGTGCATAAGCAATTGTGTTGTGTAAATACGTGATTGCCAGACCACAGTGCATTATGGAATCAAAATTCAGAAAACTTGTGCAGAAATACTGCAACTGGTTTCATTACTGTAGCTGCCACTAGCCATTAATTTGCTGTATATTGGAATATTGATATTTGGATCAATTTTAAACAGTTCCCTGAATGAGGTGCTTCGGTGGTTCTTCAATAAGTATTACTACATGTGTAATAGTTAAATGTAACCCAATAATGAAAAGTTATGATTGGTATTAATCTTCTGTTTGTGAAATTGCCTTGCATTTGGGAGTGGGGGGAGGATATCCGATTTTAATTGCAGGGTGTAGATATTCAGGCCTTGTTTGGGAACTAATCACAAAGTGACTCATTCATAAGTTTTGATACCACTTCATTGGAACCTGTTGAAACTATGGAAAATACATAGTCATAAGTCATAGAGTCATAACGGCACAGACAGAGGCCATTCGGCCCATCGAGTCAATAATGAACGATTGCGAATTCTGCTGAAAAGGTGGAATGAATGTTGAGCCGTTTCTCTTACAGGATCATGGGGGTGATTTCACCTATACAGGAAGTGGTGGGCGTGACCTTTCCGGAAACAAGCGCACTGCAGAACAATCATGTGATCAGAAGCTGACCAACATGAACAGGTTGGCCGTAATTTTTAATTTCATCTAAATCAAGAAAGAAAAAATGGATTTACTTCAGTGTTTTTAATTTTGCCATTGCTCAACAAAGATAAATCTGAACAGTTCTAAGTTATTTATGTACGCACTGTTTGTGTGTTTATGTGGCTGATTTTGGGGTTGTTGATAAAAATGAGTTCTGGCTTTTTGTCTACTTCTGGTGAATTGGGCATACAGTTAACCCAGTTTACATCCTCGTATGTATGGGAGTTGATCCAGAGACCTATGCTCATCCTGTTACTAGGAGCGCATGGTTTGTTTTATATTCAAGTGAGATGTTTGAAAACCCCAATTTTTTTTTTTTATATTGAAGCCATTGCTGCTTTTTTTCTTGTGCCTTCATCTCCACTTCCTACCTCAAATTCTCAATCGCAGGGTAAGTTGGTTTACCCTGATGTTGTAGGTATGTCACTGATTTTCCCATCAAAAATTGTAAATTCTCCTTCCAAATAGTTTTTGCATTTCAGTATACTACTGAACATAGATTTTTAAATTGAACATTTTGGTTAAGTACTGTATTGATGTTTGTAAATGTATAGTTTGCTATAATAGGAAATTTGAAAGGTAACTTTCTTTTGCAGGGCTTTGGCACTGAACTGTAATGCTCCCATTAATGACAAAGTCGGAGCTGATGCTAAAGATTGGAGAGCTGGAAAATCAGTCAGGGTTGTGAGAAGCGCCAAAGGCCGTAAACACAGCAAGTTCGCACCGGAAGAAGGGAACCGTTATGATGGCATTTATAAGGTGTGTGCAAGATAACTTACAAAGGTTTTAATTTGCGTATTTTCTTTAAATACACGTTCTGAGGTGTTAAAATTGGGGCTGCTAGTAATTTTGTTCCCATGTTCCTCAAATTGGATCAGGGAACCTAATTCTTCTTTTCATTAGTACTATGTCTAACTGATGTGTGTAGCTAACAAATTTTGATTTTGAGTTTTACTTTTTCAAATTCCCTCCCTTTATCCCCAGGGAGACCTGTGGTACTAATCCTTCAACACAAATAACTTGTACTGACTTCTTGTACTGTTACATTTATGCCATTCTGGGTTACAGCTGTAACCTGTAATTGGTTTAAGCTAATTAAACCAATCCTTTATTAAAAAATTCCCATGGATGTGATCTATAATTGGACAAATATTTTAATTGCTAATTTTCTCAATTAAAAAGTGCTCTTCATCTTAGCTGTAACTCCAGTGTGGGGAAGGGAATGGAAAAGAAAACCAAAACCTACTTGTTTGAATTATGTGGTAATTGTTTTTGAACTAGGTGGTGAAATACTGGCCTGAGAAGGGAAAGTCTGGTTTCTTAGTATGGAGATATTTGTTGAAACGAGATGATGAAGAACCAGCTCCGTGGACCAAAGATGGCAAGGAGAGGATGAAGAAACTAGGATTGACTATGCAGGTAACTTTTATTTTAAACTGTTCGCCTTATGATCTAATGGGTTGTTGTACAACCAAAAGCAACCTAGCAAAATTGGTATTGTCTAAATGACTTTTTCAGCACAGACAGCAAATTGCAGCTGGGCTAAGACATGAGTTTTCAGTGTTTTAATTGTGGAATATGTTGCATTAATAAATCTTGTGTAACAGTACCCTGAAGGTTACCTTGATTCTGTCGCCAAGAAAGAGAAGGAGAATAAAAAGAGAGATGAAGATCCTGAGCCAACACCAAGCAAAGGGAAAAGAAAATCAAATGCAGGTCTGTAGATTGTATTTTGAAGTTGGAGAACTCCAAGCTATTGCTACGTTTTCACCTAGTAAATATCCTACAGTCCAGCCTGCTAGAGCACTGTTGGCAGCATGTGTCCATAAAGTGCTAAAATGGCTTTTTTGCATAGATCCTGATCTTAATTAAGTTGTCTGGCGAACCCGTAAGACCAAGTGTAGTTGAGCAAGACAAAGACAATCTGAATACAAGTTGTTCATTGTCTTGCCTTTACCCTTCTTTGCTTAAATTTGGGCTGTTGCATTGAGAATTTTTTTTTTTTAACTAGAGATTGGAGGAGAGCAAAGGTATTCAGTCTTGTAACTTTTTTTTAATCTAACAATTTGGAATTTCTGTTCACCTCATCTAACCTAAAAAATTGTGTGGAATAACCTGGAACAATTAAGTAAAATGGAGTCTTCTCGGCTTTTTTTTTAAGTTGCCCAATTATAGATTCGCATTTTATTAGAAGAAACACTGCTGACATTCTAATAACAGTCTCAGTTAGAGATTTCAACGAGATTGACCTGCTGGCTACAAAGGATTGGTGACTTTAATTTGGGATGGGTGCAGAGAAGACAAGGATGGGAAAGAAAGTGAAGAACTTGCATTAAATCAAAGCTGTAATGGCCAGCAATGTGTTATCAAGATACCTTTTTTCCTTTTTAAGAGATATTAAGGGAAAAGGTGTAATAGTGTAGTGTTTGTTTCTGTACTAATAATTGAGAACATGTTCAAATCCCACCATGGTAGTTTGAGAATTTAAATTCAGTTTTAGAAAAGAATCAGTAACAGTTTTTGTGAAGGTGTCTAATTGTCATAAAAGATCAACTGGTTCACTAATTTTTTTTTAGGGAAGAATCCTGTTCTCCTTACTTAGCTTGGCCCTATATGTGACTCCAGTCCCACACCACCGCGATTGACCCTTAACTGCCCTCTGAAGTGGCCGAGCATGACACTCAGTTGTATCAAACTACATGCAACGGTTCAAGAACACCACCTTCTGAGCAACCAGGGATGAATAATAAATACCCACCTTGCCAGCGACAACCACATCCGTGGAATTTTTTTTTAATTGATGGATATGTTCTAACTAAATAAATGTCTACTGAATTGTTCTGTCATTTTGGTAGCCTAGGCAATTTTGACCACCTTTTGTGTTTTTACATATACAGTAGGTGGTTGATTTGCAGAAAAATATTCTGGACAAGACCTTTCTATGTCAGATCCCAATATTCTGGGTGAACATGCTACATTCACAGATGGGCAATTTGCTATATGTCTCCCAGTACCACTCTGGAAACAGTCTGCGAATAGGTGCTCCAGTGCTATTTTTGTTTACACCTTTAAAAAATAGCCAGCTAAGATGGGTAGTTTGAATGTGTGAATTATTACAAGCATGAACTTGCATCCTGTCATTCCTTGTTGTGAAATGTTGGAAATGCAACATGCTATGCTGCTGTTATAGTTCTCTCCAAATCTCAGATAGACTCTTTTACCTTTTTTTCTTTTCTGCACCCTCTCCCTCATTTCAACATAATGCTAAATCAATTACAGGAAACTCTTTATTATCCGGGACCGGCATGGTGCCAGTTTATCAAAAAGTCCGGATTACAGAGAGGTATAGTTAAAAGGTACGAGAGCTCCGTACACAGCAACAAATCCAGGCTTCCCTGTTGCTTAGCAACGTGTGCAGGAACTCCGGCCGCAGACCAAGAGTCCCTGTTGAGTGTAGGAGCCCCAGTTACACAGCCACAGATCCAGGAACTGCCACTAATATGAAGTAAAACTTACCTGAACCTACTCCTGAATTTTGCTGGTTAACAGAGATTTCCGGTTATTTAGGTGCCGGTAAATCTGTTTGACTAACAGACAAATTATACACATACTGGATGGTAAAACCAGCATTAGTGCCGCAAAAATAAAATATGAATGTTTGTAACTAAAAGCGTTTAATGGTACAACTTGTTGCCTGCTATCTGAAAATTTAATTAGGTTGGATGAAAGACTGTGATCCAACAATTCAGGGATGAACATTCTGGAGTTTTTGGATTGGGAATGAACTTTCACTAACATTGGAAAGAGGAGCAGAATTGCAAGTTACTCAGATACTGCTGCAAGTTGCTGTTGTACTTGAGTGTGCTGTACACCGTGTGGTAGGTTAGAAAGTAGTCACTTAGATTACTAAATCAGAAGCTATACCAACACTTGAAGATTTTACAAATAGTCTGTTTCTGCTAATCTTAGCATTGAAACCACCTTTCATCTAGGTGCTTTTATTTATTTTTTAACTTGTGAATGCACTTTAAAAACCCACCATTTAATAACCCCCCCCAAAAATGGTCAAAACAATGGCAAAACATGACCGCATCGTTTTGTGGTGTCTTGTAGATTAGTTCCTACAGTTTGATGGCCTATATTCCAAAGCTTAATGTCTTTTCAGATGAGGATAGCTTTTCATCAGCCCCGTCACCAAAAGGCACCCCAAAGAAACCGAAGGTGGAAGCATTCAAACTGACGGCAGAGCAGAAGAAACTCATAAAAGATGATGAAGTTAATAAGAAGGTGTGGGATGAAGCGCTGCTGTCCCTTAAGGATGGACCGGTAAGGATTGAATTCAGTTTCAAAATTCTGTATTGCAAGATTATTCTAATAATGCAAATAAAGCTCTTTTGCCCTGACCTCGGATGACTGACACCTGGGGACTTTTGTGTAAAGTAAATAAATTGAGGCTGGGTGCTAAAGCAACTTTTTAAAGCTCGCTAGATTGCATGGTTGTCAGCAAGTACCAGTACATTTAGCATTTTTTTAAATTGCAGTAGGATTCATGTACATTATAAGAAACTATAGTAGGGAGTACAGAACACTAACTTTCATAAATGAATGTGGCGTTTGTGGGACATGGTGTGGAGATAATTTGTCAATTTCCTATAAAGATTAGTGATTTGAAATTTGTTTCTCCAGAAATTCCTGTCAAAATTGGAGGAAGCGTTCTTGTGCATTTGCTGCCAGGAGGTTGTATTCCAGCCAATTACAACAGACTGTCAACACAACGTCTGTAAAGTAAGTACTGTAACTGGTAAAACAACCCCACACTGTAAAACGAATCTTAGATCATTTTCACTGTACTGGATTATATTTAATTTGGCTTTTGGAGACCTCTAACTTGCTGGTGTCCTTATATTGCATTTCTTGTCACAAGTGACATTCTGGTTGGGAATTGCATTTGCATGTAAACCTGCTTTCCAAAATTGGGGTGCTGGGAACTGCCTATGAATTTTTACTCAAACGGGATAATCCTGTGAAACCAATTCAGGCGAAAAGGAGCAGTTGGACGTAAATGTAGGAATAACTCAGTTGGTAAAGCGTACGCAGCTGAGCCATACTGTGCTGGGAGGGTCTAAGTTTGATTCTCAGCTGGAGTGTCAGAAACATGACAGTTCGCCTTGGGGTAAATTGCATTTAGTGCTCCACTATAAAGTGCATGTGGTTATCAGATGGGGAATTTATTGGGCTTGGCTGTGAATAGCCTGCTGTAATACACTGTTACCATAGTCTTCATGTTTCACATTTAAATCTCCCATTTGCTTTCCTTTCTGCTGAGCTTGAGCAAGTGGTGGGTCCTGGGATGGAATCCGTGGTAAGGCAGCAAAATTTATTGCAGGGACTGAAAATTATGCCTTCCCAATCTTTGGTTGCAGACAATTGTAACTTGTCTACATGACATTGAACAAGCAGTGTGACAACACTGAGTTGATTGCCTTGCAAATGGTGGTGGAGAGTTAGGTGTCATCAACATGTGTATGGCAGCTGATCCCATTTCTGTACATGATGATGTGGTGAAGGGCAGCATGTAGTTGAGGAACAGGAGGGAGCTGAGATAGAATCTCAAACTCCTGAGGTAACAGAATAGGGTTGGGACAAGAAACCACTGCTGGAGGCTCCACATGTATGCTGATGGCACCCAGCTCTACCTCAACACTACCTCTCGACCCCTCCACTTTCTCTGATTTGTCATACTGCTTGTCCAACATTCAGTACTGGATGAGCAGAAATTTCTAGCTGTGCTAGGAAGCGTAGACAACATGTTGCTTCTTGGTTAGCATCAAGATCAGTTCTTGCATTATCAGGCTCCGTAATGTCTTGCAACCAGTTCTTAAGTCCTCTTCACTAAGTAAATCCTCAAACTTTAAAGGATATTGAAACCGATCATTATTTGCTTTAAAGGGGTTAGTTATGAGAATCCATTAGGGATTTGGTTTCTTGACTGATTCTCAAGTACAGTTTATTTATGGATTCTTTCTTTCTTCCATTTTAATTGCTGTAACCCAGAGCTGCTTACAACGTTCCTTCAAGGCTGATGTGTACACCTGTCCTGCCTGCCGCTATGACATTGGCAAAGACTGCAGCATGGCAGTCAACAAAAGTCTGCAGCGTCTTCTAACCCAACTGTTCCCAGGATATGGTAATGGACGGTGATGCCTTCGTCTTCAGATTACTTCTTGCCTCTTAATTGCTGATGCGTCATTTTTTTTTTTTAAGAGCATGGGCATTCTGGCCTGTGCAGCTTGCCTGGAGGACAGATTGACTAATGAATCCAGGGTAGCTGACTTCCCGTTCCCCAATTTTTCTGTGTAGCACGTATGACATTCAAAATCTTTGTGCTTATTTTGTTTTTAGTCTAGGAGCTTGTCTAGATGCGCAGACCAATGTTATTGGTGTAACACTGCGGGGGGGGAAATTTTTAAAAAATACTACCTCAAAGTGGGGATAATTTTCTGGGGATTTTCTTTGGCCAGTGTAGGTTCAGCTGAACACTGACTGTCTAGTCAGCCTCGATTCTCTTTGCTTGATAAGTTAAGCCATCACATAAGTGCCTTAGCCCTTGTTGAAGGCTGGGCTGTGAGTGACTTCCTAGCACTGATTTTTTTTAACTGCAAATAGCACATTGGTTGACAAACTTAGCTGTGCAGATCAATTTATCAAAGTTATTTAGCAGGGAATATGCAGGTTTTTTTGTTGCTGTTTTTATACAACGGTAACCTCTTATTTGTGGTTTGTAATTCAGAAATGTACACATTTCTCATTTACTGATGCTTATTGAACTGTTAATGGTCTTTTTCCCACCCTGGTTAACTGTGAAAAGCAATCCTTTATTAATTGAAATTTGTGAAAGGGGATGTAACCTGGGCAAAAGGGGACCTGCAACCTACATGTTTGTATTTGTAAATTAATTTTTTTCCACAGGCACCCTCTTTCTCTAATGACAATACCAAAGGATGCAGTCTGGTACCTCAACATTGCATGGACATCATTCCATACATCAGATTTAATCTTTTATGGAGTTAGACTGGACATAATCTAATTTGTTTAATTCCTTTTTAAAAATGTTTTAGGGTGCTAAATCAGTAGTAAAAGGCTGTGGAACTTTGTGGACTTCCATGAGAATTTTTCACTTGGTAAATGCTGTGTCTATATGCTGCCTTAAAATAAAGTTTCTTGCTTTTCACTTGTGGCTTTATTTTGTGTACATGTGTGAGTGACTGAAGTATCAACTTTGCAGCTAGTAATATCAAATATATCCTGGTTCTGTATTGCAAATTGGATGTGGTGTTTTATGAATCTGACCTCATTTTAAAGTTGTAATATATTGGTTGTTGCGGTCTATGTTGGACATTAAGTTTTGTCATTGTCCTCTTCTGGTTGTGACTGGATGTCTGGAACCTGTACAGTATGAAAATGCCCTTTTGCTGCTTATGCCACTCTTGGCAGAGGAGGGCACTTCATCTTTGAGCCATCATTGAGCAGTGCACAAATGTTGCCAGGATGATATGCACTTCACCTTCAATTGCAGTAGCTCTACTCTGCTTCACACCATGATGGAGATTGGAACTTGCTGGGACATAGTTGCTGCAAATCTATACTGCATTGTTCCACAATACACAAGGTTGATGCACAATGTGCAGTGTTTCATGAGATACTAAGGAGCCTTGCACTTCCTTTTCTTTCTTTAACCAATGGAAAGAAAATCGGCAGTATTTGTTTCTTTTCATTTGAACTGTACAAATTTCTTACTGTAGCACTGCATTGTAAAACTACAAGCTTAGTGAGGCTAGATGGTGACTACTGGTAGACTATCTGACTTTGAAAGGCATCATAGCCCAGTCTGATGCTACCCTCACTTCGTCTGTATGCCTTCTAGCAGGGGTTACTGTATAACAGTTGGCATTAGACACCTACCATTTTCCCTCTCGTCCCCTCCATTGTCCAGAGACCAATTATAATGTCCCAATTGGTGCTCTGGCTAACTCCGCAAAGAATTGGAATTAAACCAGAGATTTTGTGACCTGTATGGCATTATAAACATGCAGTTTCCCCCCACGAAGACAGAGGGAACTCACTGGTCCAGGGTTAAGCAGCTATCCTGCGTTTGTTTGAAAGTACAACAGACTGGTTTGCTGTTTTTTATATTTCCCTCCTGCAGAAAAGTCATAACTGACATTTTTATAAAATAAAATCATTTTGAGATGTTGACTGCTGGGCTGTTGCTTCCTACATCTGAGATATAACAAATGGGTTAAGGACTTCAGCTAGGAAAGAACACATTTGAGTGAACAGGTTGTGAATATTTCTCACAAAATCCATATTTCTTGAAGATTGAATCTTTGTAAGGTACGTATCTTTGGAAATCCCATCTCAACAGATCCTGCTGAGCTCAGTTCATCTAAACACTTAAGAGGAAAGTTTGTGATTCCTAAAGTGGCTCAAGGGCCGTACCTAAAGAACTCCGAGCATAGCACTAATAATACCATTCTCGCCTCAAACAGTATTGGATATAACACAGTAAAATAAAGCTGTTTGTGCCATATTGAACGAATGCACGTGAGGATAATGCAGTTATCACCACAATACCAAATAAACGAATTACTGTATAACAGTTGGACTCTGCATAGCATAACATTTTTCGCATGTGCTTGATAACCTCTTCCTAGCATAAACATAGAAGATAGGAGCAGGAGTAGGCCATTCGGCCCCTCTAACCTCTGCCATTCAATGCGATCATGGCTGATCATCCAAGTTCAGTACCCCTGCCCTGCTTTCTCCCCATACCCCTTGATCTGTTTAGCCTCAAGAAATATATCCCAACTCCTTGAATATATTTAATGAATTGGCCTCTATTGCCTTCTGTGGTAGAGAATTCCACAGGTTCACCACTCTCTGGGTGAAGAAATTCCTTCTCCTCTCTGTCCTAAAAGGCCTACCCCTTATCCTTAAGACTGTGACCCCTGGTTCTGGATTCCTTGACCATCGGGAACATCCTCCCTGCATCATGTCTGTCCCGTCCTGCCAGAATTTTATAGTTTTAATGAGATCCCCTCTCATTCTTCTAAACTCCAGCGAGTACAAGCCCAATCATCCCAATCTCTCCTCATACGTCATTCCTGCCATCCCAGGTATCAGCCTGGTGAATCTTCGCTGAACTCCTTCCATGGCAAGAATATCCTTCCTCAGATAAGGCGACCAAGACTCTACACAATGCTCAAGATGTGGTCTCACCAAGGCCCTGTACAACTGCAGCAAGACATCCTTGTTCTTGTACTCAAACCCTCTCGCTATGAAGGCCAACATACCATTTGCCGCCTTAACCGCCTGCTGCACCTGCATGCTTACCTTCAGCGACTGGTGCACAAGGACACCCAGGTCTCGTTGCACTTCTCCTCCCAATCTATTGCCATTCAGATAATAATCTGCCTTCCTGTTTTTGCCACCAAAGTGGATAACTTCACATTTATCCACGTTATATTGCATCTGCCATGCTTCTGCCCAATCACCCAACCTGTCCAAATCATCCTGTAGTTTCTCGGCATCCTCACAGCACACACGACCACCCAGCTTTGTGTCGTCTGCAAATTTGGAGATATTACATCTAGTTCCCTTGTCTAGATCATTAATATATATTGTGAATAGCTGGGGTCCTAGCACCGATCCCTGCGGTACCCCACTAGTCACTGCCTACCACTCAGAAAAAGACCTGTTTATTCCAACTCTTTGCTTCCTGTTTGCCAACCAGTTCTCTATCCAAGTCAGTACCTTACACCCAATCCCATGTGCTTTAACTTTGCACGCTAATCTCTTATGCGGGACCTTATTGAAAGCCTTCTGAAAGTCCAAATACACCACATCCACTGGTTCTCCCTTATCTATTCTACCAGTTACATCCTCAAAAAATTCCAGTAGATTAGTCAAGCATGATTTACCTTTTGTAATTCCATGTTGACTTTGTCCGAACCTGTCACTGTTTTCCAAGTGCTCTGCTATTACAGGAGACTTTGGTTTACCCGGAGGTTGTATGTCTGGAAACCTCGATCTACCGGCAGAAATCAGGAGCCGTTCTGTTAGGTTGTTTTTCTTCTCGTGGCTTTTTTTCCAACAGTCAGGCTTTGTAAAGTCTCTCTGAAGCTGTTGCTAAGCTACAGAGACGCTTCCAAGGTACGGGCTGACTGTTTGAAACTGTTGCTAAGCAACAGTGTTTGTTGTCAGATACAGAAATCTCCGTATGCTTCAACATTAACTTTGTATGTCCGGCAGTTTTGATAGATCGGCAACAGCTCGGTCCCGTCGGTGCTGGATATAACAAACTTTCCTGTACATCTTTTGTAATGGACTCTAGCATTTTCCCCACTACCGATGTCAGGCTTACCGGTCTATAATTCCCCGTTTTCTCGCTACCACCTTTTTTAAATAGTGGGGTTACATTAGCTACCCTCCAATCCATGGGAACTGTTCCAGAGTCTATAGAATTTTGGAAGATGACCAGCAATGCATCTACTATTTCTAAGGCCACTTCCTTAAATACCCTAGAATGTAGATTATCCGGCCCTGGGGATTTATAGGCCTTCAATCCCGTCAAATTCCCTAACAGCATTTCCCTACAAATACTGATTTCATTCAATTCCTCCCTCTCATTAGACTCTTATGTTCCCCGACATCTCTGGGAGGTTATTTGTGAAGACAGAACTAAAGTATGTATTTAATCGGTCTGCCATTTCTTTGTTCCCCATTATAAATTCCCCTGAGTCTGACTGCAAGGGACCTACGCTTGACTTCACCAATCTTTTTCTCTTCACATATCTATAGAAGCTTTTACAGTCAGTTTTTATGTTCCCTGCAAGCTTACTCTCAATCTATTTTCCCCTTAATCCCTTTGTCCTCCTTTGCTGAATCCTAAACTGCTCCCAATCCTTAGGTTTGTTGCTTTTTCTGGCCAAATTATATGTCCTCTCCTTGGATCTTATGCTATCCCTAATTTCCCTTGTTAGCCACGGTTGAGTCACCTTTTATTTAAAAAATTTTTTTTTTTTTTTATGCCAAATGGGGATGAACAAATTCTGTAGTTCATCCATGCGATCTTTAAATGTTTGCCATTGCCTAGCCACCGTCAACCCTTTAAGTAACCTTCCCCAATCCATGCTAGCCAACTCGTGCCTCATACCATCACAGTTTTCTTTATTTAAATTCAGGACCCTAGTCTCTGAGTCAATTACTTCGCTCTCCATCTTAATGAAGAATTCTATCATATTATGATCGCTCCTCCCCAAGGGGCCTCGCACAAGATTGCTAATTAATCCTTTCTCATTACATAATACCTAGTCTAAGATGGCCTGATCTCTAGTTGGTTCCTCGACATATTGGTCCAGGAAACCATCCCGTATACACTCTAGGAATTCCTCCTCCACAGTATTGTTACTAATTTGGTTGGCCCAATCTATATGTAGATTAAAGTCACCCATAATAACTGCTGTGCCTTTTTTGCATGCGCCTCTAATTTCCCGTTTAATGCCATCCCCAACCTCAGCATTACTGTTTGGGGGTCTGTATACAACTCCCACTAATGTTTTCTGCCCCATGGTATTTCTCAGCTCTGCCCATACAGATTCCACATTAAGTTTTTATAACTTTGGCAACCATGCGATAGAGATGTAACTTTTAGTCAGGTAATCTTTGTATCAAAGGTTCAGCCTCTACTGTGCTGCTGAGTCAATCATAGAATGGTTACAGCACGGAAGGCGGCCATTCGGTCCGTCGAGCCCCGGTCGGCTTTCTGCAAGAGCACTTCATTCAGCTAGTCCCACTCCCCCGCCCTTTCCCCGTAGCCCTGCAAATTTTTTCCCTTCAGATACTTATTCTACTCCCTTTTGAAAGCCGTGATTGAATCTGCCTCCACCCCCCTTTCAGGTAGTGGATTCCAGATCTTAACCACTCGCTGCGTAAAAAAAGATTTTTCTTGCGTCGCTTTTGGCTCTTTTGCTAATCACCTTTAAATCTATCATTAACAAGTTGTTAATTTTTTTTTAATAAGTATTTGTGCTTCTACAACTCATCAGTTGCTATGTGCTATAGTTACACTATAATACCAAAGCTTTACCATTAGACTAACTCTTAAAGCAAATTCTCTGACAAAAACAGGATAATGGTAATTCCTCATTAAAAGGCTATGCAAAATTTAATATAGAAGAGGCATGCTTTCTTTTCTCTCTCCCCTGAAGGTACTGATTCTTACTGGAGTATAATTCCACAAACACTTGCCACATTCTTTATAATTTTCAAATGACCATTCTTTACATTTGAGCCTGCACAGTGAGTCAACATACTAAGTTGACTTTGGAGGGCAAAATAGAACAGCCTGACGCTGTTCTCACTTGATATCTGTATATTATTTGCAGCAGGATTCACTCATAGCCGATCTATCACCCCACATTACAATTGTCCTCTGTGCCCCAGGTTTTCATCAAGTTTGAATCTGATTACTATGGTTTGGCATAATATCACCTGCTACCTTTACCCACTCAACTAGTGAAAGTGCTGGCCATCAGCATTTGCTAAAAAGTATGTATATAGATATCAGAAAAGGACAGGATCAGAATTGGGTGTTGACACCTCAATGGCTAGGCTCACCTGATCAATAGCCTTCGATGAAGCAGCAGAGCCAAGCTGTAGCCCAGTATGTCTGAGATTTAGAGGAGAACATTGTAAGATGAGCTATATCTGAAGATGAATAAATTAAAACATTATGAAGAGTGTATGGTTATTATGTATTCAATGGCTTTTCCTGGTAACATTCCACAACTTGGTTAAAAAAATAACTTAGTGATTTCTTTTTCCCAACTGACTCCTTATTAGTCTGAATAGTTAGCTTCTGTTCCTTGGTATTTGAACTCTTCACCATGGTGAAGTCTTTGCTCAGATCAGTTCCCTTCATTATCAATGTAATTTATTGAATGTTTAATGGCAGATGATGGTTCCAGTGAAGTTATTGGTCTGAGCTGGAACTGATGACAAAAAAAATGCGTTGAATTTTCTTTGAATGGGAAACATTTAAAACGGTGTTCAAGAGTCCAGGAAAAATATATTCTGCTGAAAAACAAGATAAACACTAATGAGACACCATGGATGAATAAAAGAACAAAGAAAAAAATTGAGGGCAAGGAAAGAGGCATACACTAAGTGCATGGACAGTAGGGGAGAGCTTGACCAGGGAGAATACAAAGAGATTGGGAGAGAAGTCCAAAAAAAATTAGGAAGGCAAATGGGAACTATGAAATGATCAAGGAACATAAAACAATAGTAAAATATTCTGCAGGTACATAAATAAATAAAGGAAAGTTGGGGTGGGAATAGAGCCACTAAGGGATAGACAGGATAAAATCACAGGCCGCGATAGGGAAATGGCAGAAATATTAATAATTACTTTGCTTCAGTATTTATCAGGGAAACAGATCAGGTGGACATGACATTGGATGATATAAATGAGATATCTACATTTAAAATAAAGAGAAATATTAAATAAACTAATCGCACTCAAAGAGGATAAACCCCATTGGTGTGGACAGATTACATCCATGCATTTTAAAAGAATCTAGGGGAGAGATAGCAGACTCACTACTACACATTTAATAATTCATTAAGAAAAAAGTTAAAGTGTAAGAGGACTGGCGGATAGCTAACTTAACACTTATATTTAAGAAGGGAGATAGAACATGTCCAGGGAACTATAGACCAGTCAGTTTAACATCGGTGGTAGGAAAAATAATGGAATCCTTACTAAAGGAGAAAATAGAAGAACATTTAGAAACCAAAAATATTATAATGACTAGTCAACATGGATTTCAAAAGGGAAAGTCTTTCTTGACCAACCTCATTGAATTTTTTGAAGAGGTAACAGAGAGTAGACAAGGGTACTGTAGTAGATATAATTTATCTAGATTTTCAAAAGGCCTTTGATTATACCACATAATAGACTAATGAATACGGAGTCAGGGGACAAGTAGCAGAATGGATAGCTAGCTAGCTTCAAGACAGAAAGTAAAGGGTAGCTATTCTGAGTGGCAGAAGGTGGGAAGTGGTGTTCCACAAGGATCAGTGCTAGAACCAATGTTCACAATTTATATTAACGATTTAGACTTTGGAATCAAAAACACAATTTCTAAATATACAGATGAGCTGAAATTGGGGGGGGGGATGGTGGTTGTCAATGCTGAGGAGGACTGCAACAAATTACAAAAAGACATGAATAAACTTACAGAATGGGCATATAATTGTCAAATGAATTTCAATACAGATAAATGTGAAGTAATAGAGTCATAACGGCACAGAAGGAGGCCATTCAGCCCATCGAGTCTGTGCTGGCTCTCTGTAGAGCAATCCAGTCAGTCCCATTCCCCCGCTCTCACCCCGTAGCCCTGCAAGTTTATTTCCCTCAAGTGGCTTTCCAGTCTCCCCTTGAAAACATTTATGTCTCCGCCTCCACCACTTCCGTCGGCAGCGAGTTCCAGGTCCTCACCACTCGCTGCGTAAAAACGTTTTCCCTCACATCCTCCCTGTATCGCTTGCCCAAAACCTTAAATCTGTGTCCCCTAGTCCTTGTACCATCAACTAGCGGGAACAACCTTTCCCCGTCTAGCCTATCCAAACCTGTCATAATCTTGTACACCTCTATCAAATTACCCCTCAACCTCCTTTGCTCTAATGAAAACACATTCGGCTTCTCCAACCTGTCCTTGTAGCTAAGATCCCCCATCTCCAGAACCATTCTGGTAAATCTCTTCTGCACCCCCTCAAGGGCCTTCACATCTTTCCTAAAGTGTGGTGACCAGAACTAGATGCAATACTCCAGTTGTGGCCGAACCAGCTCTTTATAAAGGTTCAACATAACATTTTGATAAGAAAAATAGGAAGGTCACATATTACTTGGAAAACAAAAATCTAAATGGGGTAGAAGAGCAAAGGGATCTCGGAGTACAAATACACAAATCACTATAAGTAGCGACGCAAGTTAGCAAGGCCATAAAAAAAGGCAAACCATTTGTTTCTAGAGGGATAAAATTGAAATGTAGAGAAGTTATGCTAAATTTGTATCAAACCTTGGTTGGATCACACTTGGAGTACTGCGCGCAATTCTGGTTGCTATATTATAGAAAGGATATAGAGGCACGAGAGAGGGTGCAAAAATGATTTACAAGGATGATACCAGAAATACGAGGGTATACCTATTAGGAAAGGATGAACAGGCTGGGTCTCTTTTCTCTTGGAAAAAAAAGGCTGAGGGGTGACCTAATAGAGGTCTTTAAAATTATTAACGGTTTTGATAGATGAGACTCAGTGAGAGTGTTTCCACTTATGGGGAAGAGGTAATCAATACAAAATAGTCACCAAGAAATCAAATAGGGAATTCAGCAGAAACTTCTTTACCCAGAGAGTGGTGAAAATGTGGAAGTCGCTACCAGAGGGAGTGGTTGAAGCGAATATTTTAGATACATTTAAGGGGAGGCTAGAAAAGCATATGAGTGAGAAGGGAATAGAGAGCTATGCTGATAGAGTTAGATTAGGAAAAATGGGATGAAGCTCGAGCGGAGCATAAACGCTGGTTGGGCTGAATGCCCTGTTTCTGTGCTGTATACCCTACGTAATCCCCCTATATAATCTCTAAAAAATGTTTTTTTGAAAAATAATTTAAACCTGTGTCAAAGGTGTCTGGTGCCTTGGATCTTTCCTAATCTCTTCCATCTACAAATCCTTCTTGTTTTCCCCCCCTATTTTGTGTCCTTAGTCTGCTGCAAATTTAGTGTCTCTGTAATTCTCTTCATCTATGTGTGCAGATCAATGAGTGATATTTGAAAGAGGGGAAGCGATCCTCGCGTACTGCTTGGTAAAACTGGTCTATTCTGTGATGCTAAAGCCAGAGTGTAAATGAGAGAAATGTAATAAGTCTTCATTAATGCAGTCATGTCTCTACATACAGTACTAGCATTGAGTATTTCTGGAATATTTAATGAGCATTAGAATCTTTTAAGCTACTTGTAATATTGTTGATGGCCCAAATGAGTATTGGACAGCTTCATGTAATCCAGCATAATGGGCAGATATGCAGATGGAGAGAGAGGATAGTGCTACATTGAATAGAAAGAAAGGGAATCTAAAAGAAAAACAAATTGTGTTAGTGATTGAAATTGTGTGCAAGTTGCAGAATTACGAAAATTAGTCAGGTGAACAAATGAAACACCATGAAGTAAACCAAACCAAGAATCACAATGAAAAGAAGTGAGACAAAGTCTATAATGTCTTAAATTAAATCTTTAAGTTAAATGGGGTAGAAGAGCAAATGGATCTGGGAGTACAAATTCAAAAATCACTAAAAGTTGCGATGCAGGTTAACAAGGCCATAACAAAAGCAAACCAAGCACTAAGCTTTATTTCTAGAGGGATAGAATTGAAAAGTAGAGAAGTTATGCTAAACTTAAGAGTACTGTGTACGGTTCTGGTCGCCATCTTATAAAAAGGATATAAAGGCACTGGCAAGCGTGCAAAAAAGATTTACAAGGATGATACCAGAACTGCAAGGTTATACCTATCAACAACAACTTGCATTTATATATAGCGCCTTTAACATAGCAAAACATCCCAAGGCACTTCACAGGAGCGTTATCATACAAAATTTGATATCAAGCCACATAAGGAGATATTAGGACAGGTGACCAGAAGCTCAGACAAAGAAGTGGGTTTTAAAGAGCATCTTAAAGGATGAGAGGTTTATGGAGGGAATTCCAGAGTTTGGGGCCTAGGTAGCTGAAAGCACAGCTGCCAATGATGGAGTGAAGAAAATTGGTGGTATGGAAGAGACCAGAGTTGGAGGAGCGCCGAGATTATGGTGGGTTATAGGGTTGGAAGAGCTTTAAAAGATGGGAAGAGGCCAAGCTATGGAGGGAATTGAAAATGTGAGAATTTTGAAATCGAGGCATTGCTGGACAGGGAGTCAATGTGAGCACAGGAGTAATGGGTGAAGTGGACTTGGTGCAAGTTAGGATATGGGCAGCAGAGTTTTGGATGAGCTCAAGTTTAGAGAGAGTCCAAGTTGGGAAGTTGGATAGAAGAGCATTGGAATAGTCAAGTCTAGAGGTAACAATGGCATGGATGAGGGTTTCTGCAGCAGACGAGCTGAGGTGGGGCAGAGATGGGGATGTTATGGAGATGGGGGTAAGTGGTCTTGGTGATGGAGTGGATATGGGGTTGGAAGCTCAGCTTGGTCAAATAGGACACTGGTGATAAACTCCTCTGTTCTTCTATAAAATAGTGCCATGGGATCTTTTACATCCACCTGCGAGAGCAGTCAGGGCCTTGTATAAAGAAAAAGTAATTACTTCTTGAATTGATAACCTGAGGCCATCTTCACAAGAGATCGTAATACACATTGTTAATCAACATGTAATGGAAAAAATGGTAAGCATCAAAAGGTATTTATTTTTATAATAAACTATTGATGGCAATGGAAGGCGTTGGTAATACAGGATTAATTATGAAGCTCCATGTGCATCTCTCACAGAGTGCCTCCAACTGCTCCATTAACCTGTCAAGCCCTGAAGGTGTGGCTCTGGGGTTAGATGATGGGTCGTACGAGGAACCAATCGCATTGACGGTGACCATTACGACCTTCCTGATTGGCCGCAATGACTCGTCTCCACCAATCACAGCAGCCCAAGGGGCGGAGCCTTGCTCATCTTGGCGGAATGATATCTTGCTACAGTACAAGTGCTCCTGCGTCCTTTGGTAAACGTGAACATCACTAAGCATTTCCCATGAAAAAAAGTATCAATATCATTAAAGGTAATTCATTAAAACAATTGCGCTGGGTAAAGATCGCTGGAGTTTGAAGGGACCGGCAGGGAGAGATGCTGCACTACTTTTTCAGGGCGGACTGGTTTGAGAGCCGTGCAGCAGCCGCTTTCCTCACGTATCCTCCGCGCCTGCAACCGAACCTGCTGCCGGAAGCGCCTGCGCAGAGTGGGCGGGCCCCTGACTGTGATCGACCGGGCGCTTATCCAATGGCAGGGTCACACATCCTGTCAATCAAACCGAACCACCAGTAGGGAAAGGCGGCGGAGGCGGGAGCTTGGTGTCGGCAGATTAGGTTGACTCTGAGGTTTCGTTTAATGTCTTTTGCGCTTTGGTGCTTGTTTCCCACTTCCACCCCCTCCCGATTCCTCCCTTTCCCTTCCTGGAAGCCAGCACTTTGCTGCCGGAGTGAGCGGTCAGCCAGCCCCTGCGGGTGAGTAGGGCCCCTGCAGGCCTACGGTCTGTGAGCTTTGAGGCGTGCGTCCGAGGCGGTTTAAATGAGCCCGTGAGGATGGGGGCGAGAGCCCGGCTGAGGTTAGGCCTAGAGAGGTGGCAATAGGATCCCCTCAGAGAGTGTGTGGGTCAGTGAGAGCCAGGGCAGCGGAGCCCTGTGTCACCAACTGTCAGTGGGAGGGGATGGAGCCCCCTACCCAGCATCTTGTAACTTGCACACCCACATCATTGCTATCATTATCTGTATTTTATTTAATGGGGATTTTTTTTGTTGGGGGGGGTCTGTCTTCACCTCATTATTTACTATTGTCAACACAGTCAGCCAGGAATCTGGGATAAAACCAGAAAATGCTAGAAATACGGATCAGGCCCATCAGCAGCTGAAAACAGAAAATGCCGGTTTTCACTGGATCCCACTGGACCCATCGTAAGTCCGTGAAGGATCTACACCCAAAATGATAACTTCCCCAGCTTTTCAGATGTTAAGATTTTGGGCGAAGGGTTTACACCCTAAATCTTAACTGGTCCTTTTTTTTCTCTAGCAATTGATCTGTGTATTTCCAGCATTTTCTGGCCATGTCAGATTTCCAATATTTTCTTTTTTGTCTTTAACTTTTCTTGAGGTAGGCGGTGCAATTGGTTTCCAAAACCAGTGTTGACACTTGAGAAACGTTGATTTTCTTTTGTCCTGGGTGATTTGATGAAGCTCTTGTCAGTCATGCGTTACATGATTACAATGATTCAGGCAGTAGCCAAAAAGCTGGGGGGAAAAAGTAGGAGGGTAGAAGAGTGGCATTGTGACCTGAACTTGGCAAGATGTGGAATAAAGATAACAATTGAAGTGAGTAATGCAAGTCCCAAGACTAAGAATTTGTTAAATTGATAATTTGGATGAAACAAAAGCAGCATAGTTGTGCAATAGATGTAAGTTTTAGTGTTAAACTTGTGGGCTTGGCCTGTAAGTTGCATGTCTGTTGTCATTTCTGACAAGCCTGTGTTCCCAGTAAAGGATCCAAGCTCAACTGTGCTCTGCTGGGTTAGTTGCAAATGGATAACTTTTTGGAACTGGCGTCTGGCTCGAAGTGATTCAAATGGAACGTAGGTTGGTTACAAAACGTGAGTTAATGTGTTATGGCAGGAACATGTTACAATTTGACCTGTGTAAAACAATGTGAAAGATGTACCATGAGGTTAAAAAAACAGGCTGAGTATTAAATGTGAATGTTAATAAAAAAGGATTATTTGTAAAACTTTTCCTGTTACTGTCATTGTTGCCTATCTTGGGATTGTTGTTGTCACTAGGGTTTCAGTACAACATAATGGTGACCATGTGAAATGTCTGTGCTGTATCCACTTGAACTGTGGAAAAATGCCCAGCAATGCAAATATAGGTGTTCTCTTTCCTAGTATGTTTTCCAAGCATTTTAAACCCTTTAATGCTGGGGTGTGGTACTGGGAGTGGTAGCAACGGATGCGAAGAATTAAGAGTATAATACAAGAAGGCTCTTTGCACATTAAAATGTATTAACTGAACTGTGATGTTTTTTTTCCCTGTACAATATTGTACTAATATGCTTAGTAAGCCTGGTGGTAACATTCGTTTTATTGCGTCTGTGGCTGGTATGCATGACAGTTGTGATTTACAATTTAAAAGTAGTGGGATACAGGCTTATGTGCCCCATACTAATGTGTTTCCGGTCCATTGCTGTGGGGCGATGTGGTGCAGCAGCCACAAAAAGAAAATTGGAAGGAGGGTTTTAATGACTGGTATCAGTTGCCTATTTTTCCTCTCTGATGTGGATATTATGGGGAAACCTATGGGGGGACAGGCAGTGTTGACTGCGCCAATTTTTTTAATATACAAAGTACTTTATTTTGTGTCTCGCTGTAGTCTGCTGCCCTCCCCCCCGCCCCAGTTCTGAGTACCCTTTGTACTCAAGTAAAAATGCTGGCAATTAGGTAAGGTCTCCTAGTGTCATTGTAATCGGTTGGCTGACGAACTTAATCTCTAGATAATAAATTTAGGTTGTTATCAGGAATTACATGACCCACAATATTACAGCACAGCTCTATCTTTGATTTTGTGTCTCTATATAATAAGTGTTCTTTATTCTTTGCTCTTTGTACAAAAAATGCTGCGATTCTGAATGCAAGGTTTTAGCCACTGAAACTGTTTTAGCAGCTTTTCAGTCTTGATAATATGGATTTAAAACTGTTGATCAAAAATGGTCACTTAGTTCCCTTGATGTGGCACTCAGCTATACAGACCTGGAAGGTGCCAGGTTTGATCCTTGTTTAAACTGAGAGTTTTGATCTCCGCTGTGGTGACAGTGGTGGGTCTGCTGCAATTGACTTCACAACTAAGGGTTAGGAAAGGGAAAAAACAACCACGGTTCCCATTTCTGATTGTTGACACTTGCTGAAGATTCTGATCTGTGAATGTTAGGGCAGGGCTGGGCTTAGCTCAGTGTACTGCCTTCCAATCACAAGAACAACAGCTTATATTTGCATTTGTATAGCATCTTTAACGTAGGAAAACATCGAAAAGCACTTCACAGAACCGTAATCGGACACAAATTGACCGTGGCAAAGAAGGAGGTATTCGGAGGGGTGAATAAAAGCTTGCTCATGGGTAGGTTTTAAAGAGTGTCTTAAAGGAGGAGAGTGAGGCGGAGAGGTTTAGGGAGAGAATTCCAAAGCTCGGAGCCTAGATGCCTGAAGGCATGGTTGTCTATGGCGGGGGAAGAAAGTGGGGAATGCACAAGAGGCCCGAGTTTGAGGAATCAAGATTTCTCGGAGGGTTGTAGGGCTGGAGGAAGTTAAAGATAGGATGGGGAGAGGCCATGAAGTTATTTGAACTTGAGAATTTTAAATTTGAGGTATTCAGGGACCAGGAGCTAATGTAAATCAGTGGGCACAGGTGTGATGGGTGAATGGAACTTAGTGCGAGTTAGGATACAGCTGCAGAGTTTTGAATGAGTTTAAGCTTATGGAGGATGGGAGGCCAGCCAGGCAAGTATTCGAATAGTCAAGTCTGGAGGTGGATGGATGAGAGTTTCAGCAGATATGGGCTGAGGCAGGAGCAGAGACAGACGATGTAATAGAGGTAGATGTAGGCAGCCCTTGGGATGGAGAGGTTATGTCATCGGAAGCTCAACTTGGGGTCAAATACAACACACAGGTTGCGAATAGTGTAGTTCTACCTGAGACAGTGGCCAGAGAAAGGGATGGAATTGATGAACGAATGGAGTTTGTGTGGGAAGAGGTGGGTGGTGGGTAGATGAAGACAATGATGTTGGTCTTCCCAATGTTTAAAATGTTTTGAACATAATGTACAGGTCTGAAAATGACAATTGCAGTCTGTCAGGCTGGCCCCAGTCTGAAAAAAATGCACTATTTTTCTCTCATTTCTGTATAACTTTTCAAGGTTTTCCCCAGTTTTGATCTCTTTGATGCAGCGAAACTTCAATGGAAAAGAGTTCATCTCAGAAATTTTATAGAAAGTTAAAGTGATGTTTTGAGAGGTGTTTTGTTTTGATACATTTGCAGATATTCCTCAGTCTGGCTTTCTGTTCTGGAGGGATTTTCCCCAGTTGTGTTTTGATTGTGTTTGTTATCTATGTACAACAATTTGCTATGGACTAGATGTTGGTACTTTAGTATTGTTAAGTGTTGTAGTTTTGTTTGTAAAATCTCTTTTTATGGGCTGTTTGCAAGCTTTATTATATAGTGTTTTTTGTCTTGAAAATTTTAAGTGGTACACTGATGTTTGTGGGTCACTGTGTCAAACCTGGCTCAGCTGGTCTGTATTAGATGTCGACAGTGGCATGTGCTCCATCTTATCTGTTAAAGAACTGCAGTTCCAGTTGGTTCTTGCCCAGATACTTATCAGTTTTATGCAGAGAAGATTATTTGCCTTCTGCTTAAAATCTGGATAAACTAATGCTAAAATCATAAATACTATAGGTATGTAATTCCATTAAGAATATAAATTTGATGCTAAATTTAAATGTGAAATACTGTCTTGATTTAACCTACATATCAATTTATTTAACTTTTTAAATTAGATGATTTTGCAAAATTGAAAACCAGGGAATCATTAAGGTCTCAAAATTTAGTATCATGCCAGGAGACAGCCTTTTACAGGGGAGGAGGAGGGGGGGGAGGGGAGTGGGTGAGGGAGGGGGGGAGGGGAGTGGGTGAGGAGGGGGAGGGGAGTGGGTGAGGGAGGGGGGGAGGGGAGTGGGTGAGGAGGGGGGAGGGGAGTGGGTGAGGGAGGGGGGGAGGGGAGTGGGTGAGGAGGGGGGAGTGGGTGAGGGAGGGGGAGGGGAGTGGGTGAGGGAGGGGGGGAGGGGAGTGGGTGAGGGAGGGGGGAGGGGAGTGGGGGGGGAAGGGGAGGGAGTGGGGAGGGAGGGGGAGGGGAGTGGGGGGGGAGGGGAGTGGGGGGGGGAGGGGAGTGGGGGGGGAAGGGGAGGGGAGGGGGGGGAAGGGGAGGGAAGGGGAGGGGAGTGGGGGGAAGGGGAGGGGGGGAAGGGAGGGGAGTGGGGGGGAGGGGAGGGGGGGAAGGGGAGGGGAGTGGGGGGGAGGGGAGTGGGGGGGAGGGGAGGGGGGGAAGTGGGGGGGAGGGGAGGGGGGGAAGTGGGGGGGAGGGGAGTGGGGGGGAGGGGAGTGGGGGGGAGGGGAGTGGGGGGGGAAGGGAAGGGGAGTGGGAGGGGAAGGGGAGGGGAAGGGGAGGGGAGTGGGGGGGGGAAGGGGAGTGGGGGGAGAAGGGGAGGGGAGTGGGAGGGGAGTGGGGGGGGAAGGGGAGTGGGGGGGGAAGGGGAGGGGAGTGGGTGGGGTGGGTGGGGAGGGGGAGGGGAGTGTGGGTGGGGAGGGGGGTGGGTGGGGAGGGGGAGGGGAGTGTGGGAGTGGGTGGGGTGGGGGTGGGGGGGGAGTGGGAGGGGAGTGGGTGGGGGTGGGGAGTGGGAGGGGAGTGGGTGGGGGGGGGGGAGGGGGGGAGGGGAGTGGGTGGGGTGGGGGGGAGGTGGGGGGAGTGGGTGGGGGGGGGGGAGGGGGGGAGGGGAGTGGGTGGGGTGGGGGGGAGGTGGGGGGAGTGGGTGGGGGGGGAGAGGTGGGGGGAGGGGTGTGGGGGTGAGGGGGGGGGGAGGTGAGGGGGGGAGAGGTGTGGGGGGGTGGGGGAGTGAGGGGGGTGGGGGTGAGGGTGGGGGAGTGAGGGGGGTGGGGGTGAGGGGAGTGGGTGGGGGAGGGGTGGGGAGGGGAGTGGGTGGGGTGGGGGGGGAGGGGAGTGGGAGGGGAGTGGGTGGGGGGGGGGGAGGGGAGTGGGGGGGGGGGAGGGGAGTGGGAGGGAGGGGAGGGGAGTGGGTGGGGGGGAGGTGGGGGGAGTGGGTGGGGGGGGAGAGGTGGGGGGGAGGGGAGGGGGGAGGGGAGTGGGTGGGGGGGAGGTGGGGGGAGTGGGTGGGGGGGGAGAGGTGGGGGGGGAGGGGTGTGGGGGTGAGGGGGGAGAGGGGGTGGGGGTGAGGGTGGGGGAGTGAGGGGAGTGAGGGGGGTGGGGGTGAGGGGGGGGGAGGTGTGGGGGAGAGGGGGGTGGGGGAGAGGGGGAGGGGGGGGAGGGTGGGGTGGTGGGAGGGGGGGGTGGTGGAGGGGGTGGGGGGTGGTGGAGGGAGGGTGGGGGGTGGTGGAGGGAGGGTGGGTGGGTGGTGGAGGGAGGGGAGGGGGGGTGGTGGAGGGAGGGGGGGGTAGTGGGTGGTGAAGGGGGGGAGGGGGGGAGGGGAAGGGGGGGAGAGCGAGAGACTGGGGGGAAGGAGAGAGCGAGAGACTGTGGGGAAGGAGAGAGAGAGTAAGCTACATAAAATAAACCAGACATACAGATGGGCCCCAGACAGTGGAGATAAATTCATCACAGCACTAAATTCACCTGATCTCACAAGTAAAATTTCAAAATTTAAAGAAAATCTATATGAGATCACCAGAGATGGTGTAAACATGGCCATAGAGGATATAAATATGATCTTCCATGAGGCAGCTGTAAAAGCCGACCTTGTGAAACAGAAGAGGAAGCGTCACAAAAGACAAAATAAAAATAAGAAATGGTTTGACCACGAATGCAAAAATGCCAGAAAAGACCTGAGAAAAATATCAAACCAAAAGCATCGGCAACCAAACAATCCGGACCTACGTACTAGATACAATGAAACCCTCAAAAGATATAAACACACCATTAGGAACAAAACACAAAACTATACCCACAAAATACTCGAAGAAATTGAAAACTCCACCAATCCAAAACAATTCTGGGAAATGTGGAATAACCTGAGTACAACACAATTGCAAGCATTACCAATCCAAGATGGCGACATCTGGAGAACACATTTTGAAAACCTCTACAAAGACATCCCAATAAACGAAACAAACCCAAGTCAACATCAGGTCACAGAAAAACTCCACACATTAGAAGCAACAATTAAAGACAACCAAAACCCTCTAGACTCCCCAATCACATGGAAAGAACTGGCCACAAAAACAAAATCTCTCCACCTAAAGAAAGCCTGTGGCCCAGACAACATCAAAAATGAAATGCTCAAGTTCAGCAATATGGAGATGCAGGGTGCGGTACTCAAATTATTCAACATCATATTACGTTCAGGCTGTTTTCCCGATATCTGGTGCCAAGGACTAATCTCCCCCATATATAAAAGCGGAAACAAATCAGACCCAAATAACTACCGCGGCATCTGTGTCAACAGTTGTCTAGGGAAGTTATTCTGCAGTATTCTAAATAGTAGATTACTTGATTTTCTTAACAAACATAATATCCTCAGAAAAAACCAAATAGGCTTTCTTCCAAAACACCGCACCGCCGACCATATCTATACCCTTCACACCCTCATTGAAAAACATAAACACCAAACAAAAAATGGGAAAATATTCGCCTGTTTCATCGACTTCAAGAAAGCCTTTGACTCTATATGGCACGAAGGGCTCTATTATAAACTTCTTCAGTGTGGAATAGGGGGCAAAGTCTATGACCTTATTAAATCAATGTATCTGAAAAACAAATGCGGGGTCAAAATTGGAGACAAACGCACCGATTTCTTCACCCAGAGAAGAGGCGTCCGGCAGGGCTGCAATTTGAGCCCGACCCTGTTCAACAGATACATAAATGAATTAGCAGACATGCTGGAGCAAAGCGAGTCACCAGGTCTCCGTCTCCTTGATGGAGAAGTGAAATCCCTGTTCTATGCGGACGACCTGGTTCTGCTGTCTCCCACAGAACAGGGATTACAGCAACAACTAGACCTACTCGACAAATACTGCCAAAATTGGGCTCTAACAGTAAATCTAAAGAAAACCAACTTCATGATTTTTCAAAAAAGGCCCAGATGTCAGGAAAACAAATACCAGTTTACCCTCAGTGATACCACTATAGGACACACTATGAGCTACACCTACCTTGGTCTAACTATTACAGCATCAGGGAGCTTCAGCATAGCAGTGAATGCACTAAAAGAAAAAGCCCGAAGAGCCCTATATGCAATAAAAAGAAAATTCTACAACATCCAAATCCCAATCAAAATCTGGCTCAAAATATTTGACAGCATAATCCTGCCCATTGCACTGTACGGTAGTGAAGTATGGGGCCCGCTAAATCACCAAAGCTACACTAAATGGGAAAAACACACAATAGAAGCCCTACATGCAGAATTCTGCCGAAGCATCCTTCGCACCCAAAGAAAAACGCCAACAAATGCATGCAGAGCCGAACTAGGCAGATACCCACTGATAATAAACATCCAAAAACGAGCACTAAACTTCCTAAATCACCTCAAATCTAGCTCCCCAGACACCCTTCATTTCAAAGCCTTTCAGACCCAAGAGCTAAACCCAGAAAAGAGTCCCCTGAGTCAGCTGCTACTGAAACTAAGTACTCAGCCGGACCCTGACCAGCCCCAGACCAACACAGCCGTCCAAACACCAATCCGAGTGAACCAAATCATTAAACAATGCAAAGAAACCTACCTGGAACATTGGAACAAAATAACCGAAAGCCAAAGCAGATTAGAATGTTACCGGGCCCTAAAAAGAGAATATAAACTGGCAGACTACCTCACGACCATCAGAGACACAAAACAGAGACAGACCCTCACCAGGTACAGACTAAGCGACCACCAACTGGAAATTGAAAAAGGCAGATACAAGAAATCCTGGCAGCCTAGAGAGAATAGAATATGCGATCAATGTCTGGCCGGCGAGGTTGAAACAGAAATGCATTTCCTCCTAAAATGCGAAAAATTCAACACATCAAGAAACATATTATTCAACAAGCTAAGCCAAACAACCCCAGATTTCAAGGAATTGGATGACCTGTCAAAATTGAGATTAGTCCTGGGAGAAGGAGACAGACCATACCTTGGGGCCAAATATGTAACAACATGTCACAACCTGAGGACTGTTTAAAAGTAAGACTGTTTAAAATTAATATTGAACGTACCAAATGAAGTAGAAAGACTGTTTAAAATTAATATTGTTTAAAAGTAATATTGTATGTACCCAACAAATGTCAAATCGATTGACACCTACAGAATGTTGGAAAACTGTACCTTTTTGCTATGTAAGCTTTGGCAATATGGTTCTCTGTAAACTTTCATGCCAATAAAGCATTTGAATTGGAATTGGACTGGGGGGAAGGAGAGAGAGAGACTGGGGGGAAGGAGAGATCGAGAGAGACTGGGGGGAAGGAGAGATCGAGAGAGACTGGGGGGAAGGAGAGAGCGAGAGAGAGAGAGACTGGGGGAAGGAGGGAAGGAGAGAGCGAGAGAGAGAGAGACTGGGGGAAGGAGAGCGAGAGAGCGCGAGAGACTGTGGGGAAGGAGAGAGCGAGAGACTGTGGGGAAGGAGAGAGCGAGAGACTGGGGGGAAGGAGAGAGAGAGAGACTGGGGGGAAGGAGAGAGAGAGAGAGAGAGACTGGGGGGAAGGAGAGATCGAGAGAGACTGGGGGGAAGCGGAGAGCGAGAGAGACTGGGGGGAAGGAGAGAGCGAGAGAGACTGGGGGGAAGGAGAGAGAGAAAGACGGGGGAAGGAGAGAGCGAGAGAGACTGGGGGGAAGGAGAGAGCGAGAGAGACTGGGGGGAAGGAGAGCGCGAGAGAGACTGGGGGGGAAGGAGAGACCGAGAGAGACTGGGGGGAAGCAGAGAGCGAGAGAGACTGGGGGGAAGGAGAGAGCGAGAGAGACTGGGGGGAAAGAGAGAGAGAGACTGGGGGGAAGGAGAGAGAGAAAGACTGGGGGGAAGGAGAGAGCGAGAGAGACTGGGGGGAAGGAGAGAACGAGAGAGACTGGGGGGAAGCAGAGAGCGAGAGAGAGACTGGGGGGAAGGAGAGCGAGAGACTGGGGGGAAGGAGAGAGCGAGAGAGACTGGGGGGAAGGAGAGAGCGAGAGAGACTGGGGGGAAGGAGAGAGCGAGAGAGACTGGGGGGAAGGAGAGAGCGAGAGAGACTGGGGGGAAGGAGAGAGCGAGAGAGACTGGGGGGAAGGAGAGAGCGAGAGAGACTGGGGGGAAGGAGAGAGCGAGAGAGACTGGGGGGAAGGAGAGAGCGAGAGAGACTGGGGGGGAAGGAGAGAGCGAGAGACTGTGGGGAAGCAGAGAGCGAGAGACTGTGGGGAAGCAGAGAGCGAGAGACTGGGGAAGGAGAGAGCGAGAGACTGGGGAAGGAGAGATCGAGAGAGACTGGGGGGGGAAGCAGAGAGCGAGAGAGACTGGGGGGAAAGAGAGAGCGAGAGAGAGATTGGGGGGGAAGGAGAGAGCGAGACAGAGAGACTGGGGGGAAGGAGAGAGCGAGACAGAGAGACTGGGGGGAAGGAGAGAGAGAGAGAGAGAGACTGGGGGGAAGCAGAGAGCGAGAGAGACTGGGGGGAAAGAGAGCGAGAGAGAGACTGGGGGGAAGGAGAGAGCGAGAGAGACTGGGGGGAAGGAGAGAGCGAGAGAGACTGGGGGGAAGGAGAGAGCGAGAGAGACTGGGGGGAAGGAGAGAGCGAGAGAGACTGGGGGGAAGGAGAGAGCGAGAGAGACTGGGGGGAAGGAGAGAGCGAGAGAGACGGGGGGAAGGAGAGAGCGAGAGAGACTGGGGGGGAAGGAGAGAGCGAGAGAGACTGGGGGGGAAGGAGAGAGCGAGAGACTGGGGAAGGAGAGAGCGAGAGACTGTGGGGAAGCAGAGAGCGAGAGACTGGGGAAGCAGAGAGCGAGAGACTGGGGAAGGAGAGAGCGAGAGACTGGGGAAGGAGAGATCGAGAGAGACTGGGGGGAAAGAGAGAGCGAGAGAGAGATTGGGGGGAAGGAGAGAGCGAGACAGAGAGAGACTGGGGGGAAGGAGAGAGAGAGAGAGAGAGAGACTGGGGGGAAGGAGAGAGCGAGACAGAGAGAGACTGGGGGGAAGGAGAGAGAGAGAGAGAGAGACTGGGGGGAAGCAGAGAGCGAGAGAGACTGGGGGGAAAGAGAGCGAGAGAGAGACTGGGGGGAAGGAGAGAGCGCGAGAGACTGTGGGGAAGGAGAGAGCGAGAGAGACTGGGGGGAAGGAGAGAGAGAGAGAGAGACTGGGGGGAAGGAGAGAGAGAGAGAGAGACTGGGGGAGAAGGGGAGAGAGAGAGAGACTGGGGGGAAGGGGAGAGAGAGAGACTGGGGGGAAGGAGAGAGAGAGAGAGAGAGACTGGGGGGAAGGAGAGAGCGAGAGAGACTGGGGGGAAGCAGAGAGCGAGAGAGACTGGGGGGAAGGAGAGAGCGAGAGAGACTGGGGGGAAGGAGAGAGAGAGAGAGACTGGGGGGAAGGAGAGAGAGAGAGACTGGGGGGAAGGAGAGAGCGAGAGAGACTGGGGGGGAAGGAGAGAGCGAGAGAGACTGGGGGGAAGGAGAGAGCGAGAGACTGGGGAAGCAGAGAGCGAGAGACTGGGGAAGGAGAGAGCGAGAGACTGGGGAAGGAGAGAGCGAGAGACTGTGGGGAAGGAGAGATCGAGAGAGACTGGGGGGGAAGGAGAGAGAGACTGGGGGAAGGAGGGAAGGAGAGAGCGAGAGAGCGAGAGACTCTGGGGAAGGAGAGAGCGAGAGACTGGGGAAGGAGAGAGCGAGAGACTGGGGAAGGAGAGAGAGCGAGAGACTGGGGGAGAAGGGGAGAGAGAGAGAGACTGGGGGGAAGGGGAGAGAGAGAGAGACTGGGGGGAAGGAGAGATCGAGAGAGACTGGGGGGAAGCAGAGAGCGAGAGAGACTGGGGGGAAGGAGAGAGAGAGAGACTGGGGGAAGGAGAGAGAGAGAGACTGGGGGGAAGGAGAGAGAGAGAGACTGGGGGGAAGGAGAGAGAGAGAGAGAGAGACTGGGGGGAAGGAGAGAGAGAGAGAGACTGGGGGGAAGGAGAGAGAGAGAGAGAGACTGGGGGGAAAGAGAGAGAGAGAGACTGGGGAAGCAGAGAGCGAGAGACTGGGGAAGGAGAGAGCGAGAGACTGTGGGGAAGGAGAGATCGAGAGAGACTGGGGGAAGCAGAGAGCGAGAGAGACTGGGGGAAAGAGAGAGCGAGAGACTGTGGGGAAGCAGAGAGCGAGAGACTGGGGAAGGAGAGAGCGAGAGACTGGGGAAGGAGAGAGCGAGAGAGACTGGGGGAAGCAGAGAGCGAGAGAGACTGGGGGGAAAGAGAGAGCGAGAGAGAGATTGGGGGGAAGGAGAGAGCGAGACCGAGAGACTGGGGGGAAGGAGGAGAGCGAGAGACTGGGGGGAAGGAGAGAGCGAGAGACTGTGGGGAAGGAGAGAGCGAGAGACTGTGGGGAAGGAGAGAGCGAGAGACTGTGGGGAAGGAGAGAGCGAGAGACTGTGGGGAAGGAGAGAGCGAGAGACTGTGGGGAAGGAGAGAGCGAGAGACTGGGGAAGGAGAGAGCGAGAGACTGTGGGGAAGGAGAGAGCGAGAGACTGGGGAAGGAGAGAGCGAGAGACTGTGGGGAAGGAGAGAGCGAGAGACTGTGGGGAAGGAGAGAGCGACAGAGACTGGGGGGAAGCAGAGAGCGAGAGAGACTGGGGGGAAAGAGAGAGCGAGAGAGAGAGACTGGGGGGAAGGAGAGAGAGAGACTGGGGGGGAAGGAGAGAGAGAGAGACTGGGGGGAAGGAGAGAGCGAGAGAGAGAGAGACTGGGGGGGAAGGAGAGAGCGAGAGACTGGGGAAGGAGAGAGCGAGAGACTGTGGGGAAGGAGAGAGCGAGAGACTGGGGAAGGAGAGAGCGAGAGACTGTGGGGAAGGAGAGAGCGAGAGACTGGGGAAGGAGAGAGCGAGAGACTGTGGGGAAGGAGAGAGCGAGAGACTGTGGGGAAGGAGAGAGCGAGAGACTGTGGGGAAGGAGAGAGCGAGAGACTGTGGGGAAGGAGAGAGCGAGAGACTGTGGGGAAGGAGAGAGCGACAGAGACTGGGGGGAAGCAGAGAGCGAGAGAGACTGGGGGGAAAGAGAGAGCGAGAGAGAGACTGGGGGGAAGGAGAGAGAGAGACTGGGGGGGAAGGAGAGAGAGAGAGAGACTGGGGGGAAGGAGAGAGAGAGAGAGAGACTGGGGGGAAGGAGAGAGCGAGAGAGAGAGAGACTGGGGGGGAAGGAGAGAGAGAGAGAGACTGGGGGGGAAGGAGAGGGAGAGACAGAGACAGAGAGAGAGGGAAGGTGAGAGTGAGGGAAGGGGCTGGACTCAGAGCCCGGTGGGTGAAGGGCGGCCTCCATAAACAGCTATTTTAGCATGTTTTACATATAGGAACAGGAGTAGGCCATTCAGCCATGAGCGCCTGTTCCGCCATTCAGTAAGATCATGGCTGATCTGTAACTTAATCCATCTACCCGTCTTGGTTCTGTAACACTTAATACCCTTGCCTAACAAAAGTCCATCAGTTTCAGATTTAAAATTTTCAATTGTCCTAGCCTCAACAGATTTTTGGGGTGGGGCGAGAGTGCTAGATTTCCATTACCCCTTGCATGAGGAAGTGCTTCCTGACATCACCCCTGAATGGCTGCCTTCTAATTTTAAGGTTATGCCCCCTTGTTATGGACTCTCCCACCAGAGGAAATAGTTTCTCTACCCTATCAACTCCATTAATCATCTTAACCACCTCAATTAGATCCCCCCCTTAATCTTCTTTACTCAAGGGAATATAAGCCTAGTCTATGCAACCTGTCCTCATAATTTAATCTTTTTAGCCCTGGTATCATCCTGGTGAATCTGCGCTGCCCCCCCTCCAAGGCCACTATAACCTTCCTGAGGTGCGGTGTCCTGCACTGAACGCAGTGCACTAAATGGGACCTCACCAGAGCTTTGTATAACTGTAACATAACAGCCACCCCTTTGTATTCCAGTCCCCTTGAGATAAAAGCCAACATTTCTTTAGCTTTTTTAATTATTTTTTGTACCTCTTCTATAGCTTTTAGTGATTTCTGTATTTTGACCCCTAAATATCTCTATTCTTCCACAGTTCCTAGTTTCTTGTTATTTAGAAAATACTCTGATCTATCTTTCTTGGGTCCAAAGTGGATAACCTCACACTTTCTCACCTTGAACTCCATCTGCCACAGTATTGTTCACTCACTTAAAGAAAGACTTGCATTTATGTAGTGTCTTTCACGACCACCAGACGTCTCAAAGCGCTTTACAGCCAATAAAGTATATTTGAAGTGTAGTCACTGTTGTAATGTAGGAAACACGGCAGCCAATTTGCGCACAGCAAGGTCCCACAAACAGCAATGTGATAATGACCAGATAATCTGTTTTTAGTGATGATGATTGAGGGATAAATATTGACTAGGACACCGGGGATAACTCCCTTGCTCCTCTTCGAAATAGTGCCATGGGATCTTTTACGTCCACCTGAGAGCGCAGATGGGGCCTCGATTTGACAGTACCTCCAACAATGCAGCACTCCCTCAGTACTGCACTGGGGTGTCAACCTAGATTTTTGTGCTCAAGTCTCTGGAGTGGGACTTGAACGCACAACTTTCTGATTCAGGCGAGGGTGCTAACAACTGAGCCACTGGCTGACACTATTGTCAATAGGTTGCCTCCAATACCATGAGTTCTCATTTTTGTTAACTGTCTCTTATATGGAACCTTATTGAATGCCTTCTTGAAGTCCATATAAATAACACCCATAGACACTCCCATATCTATCATATTAGTTACCTCAAAAAATTCAACTCTGTTCGTTAGACATGACTTGCTCGTTACAAATCCATGCTGGATCTTTCTGATCAGTCACTCTGTCTGAGTGCTCAGTCACTCTGTCCCTAATAGATTCTAGTAACTTCCCCACAACAGACATTGGGCTAATAGGCCTATAATTATCTAATTTATCTCTTACCCTTCTTAAATAGTGGAGTGACACTGGCAATTTCTATTCCAAGGGGACAATTCCTGTATCGAGAGAGTTTTGTCCCAAGAATGCTGTATACATAAAGTAAACTATAGTACCCCTATTGCCCTGGTTTTTATTTTTTCACCCTCAATTTTCCCCCTCCTCTTGAACGTGCTGACTTTTGCTGGGGTACGAATCAACATGTAGTGGCAGCTCTCTGGTTTCCTGTCCAAATCCCTGTTCAGTTATGAGTCGAGACATTTGACCATAGCGGGCATCATAGCTGAGCCTGATCCTATCGCATCTGGATAAAGAGCAGGAGCAGGAACCTTGGCTGTTTTTTTTTCCTCTCTGTTCTCCTTAGGGCAGGAGAGCTGAGACCATTTCTATCACCCTAATTGCTATTCCGTCTGAGATTACCTAAACTAATATGGACTAGGATCGAATTTGATGACCTTCCTGGTCTGTATAGCTTTGTTGTACATTAGCCTGTACTTCACTCCACTAGTCCATCTAGGAAGCTTTTATAATTTCACATTAATTTTTCTTCTCCTTTGTCAAGTTTTTGAAATTCACAACTTCCAGGTTTTTTTTTGTTTTCAAATTTGTTTGAGCTACGCAGAGGAAGCCGAATTGGATAGCTGTGTGCTAAAGCGTGTACTTGACAAGAAAGGAAGTCACAAGGCAGTTCTTGAAGGTTTCCTGTGTGAACTATGTATTCTATAATTAAGCATTTTGTTGGCCCTATACCTTTTGAGGCACCTGGGTGCTTTACTTTCCTTATAGTCCTGTGGGGTGGCTTTTATCTCTTTAGAGATGTTTGCCTGCTATATTGAAGACTCCTGTAGGCAAGGATTTAGATTAAATATCTATAACAAGAAGAACTATTATGTAATTTGATGTGGAGATGCCGGTGTTGGACTGGGGTGGACAAATGTGAGAAGTCACACAATACCAGGTTATAGTCCAACAGCTATATTTGAAATCACAAGCTTTCGGCGCGCTGCTCCTTCGTCAGGTGAAGTGAAGAGATGCATATAGGCACAGCATATATAGTCAGAGAGTACTGCCAGATGATTACAGGTAATCTTTCTAACTGCCCTTTATCACACCTCGGCAGAGAGATAATCACAGCAATCAAAGGTGTGAATGGTGTCCAAACAGGTCAGTCAGGAAAACATTACATCAAAGAAGTGAGGTGGGGTCACAAGAGGGTCAAATGTTGCAGATGCTGGGGTCTGTATGGAAAAACACAAAAAAAAAAAAATTTTTTTCCCTGGAAATCACAGCAGGTCCTGCCACATCTGTTTAGAGAGAACAAGCTAACGACGACTCGAGTCTGGATGACTCTACGTCACGTGGGGTTACATGTAGCGTGACATGAACCCAAAATCCCGGTTGACTCATACAGACCCCAGCATCTGCAACATTTGACCCCTTGTGACCCCACCTCATTGTTCTTTGATGTAATGTTTTCCTGACTGACCTGTTTGGACACCATTCACACCTTTGATTGCTGTGATTATCTCTCTGCCGAGGTGTGATAAAGGGCAGTTAGAAAGATTACCTGTAATCATCTGGCAGTCTTCTCTGACTATATATGCTGTGCCTATATGCATCTCTTCACTTCACTTGACGAAGGAGCAGTGCTCGAAAACTTGTGATTTCAAATAAAGCTGTTGGACTATAACCTGGTGTTGTGTGACTTCTCACATTTGTCCACCCCAGTCCAACTCCGGCATCTCCACATCATGGCTACTATCAACACCACAAACTGCCGGCTCAAAGTGGAGAGGATCTCCCAAGAAGATCGCGCATATCGACACAGACATTAAGTTTCTACAGAGATGCAAGAAAGCAGACAAGATCCCGAAAGGACTACAGATCACGAACCCACTCAAGTCGACCTACAACACAGACTACGCTGAGAGACTCTGCCGTCATACCTCTCGCACACTCCTCAACCATCTCATACACCAGCTCTACAACAGACGCCGCAACCTCGAAACCAAGATAGAGTCCATGTTCTCAGCCTGTGCTCAGGACACAGCAGACCAGCTACGAGACACCGCCAAACAGACGAGGCAACGGAACTACGCTGCCTACATGCACACCAAGAACCGGAAGCTTGAGAAACTCGGCATCACCACCAGCAGCAACCAAGCTTCCCCCGGTACCACGGTTGAAACCACGGGGAAGTCCATCGTCAGCTTGTCCGACCACACCCTTCAACCAGACGAAATCGAAGTCCTCAGCCGAGGGCTCAATTTCTGCCCCACCACCAAAATAGACCCCATCAGTCTTGCGGCAGACACAGAGAAATTCATCAGGAGAATGAGGCTCCGGGAATTCTTCCACAAATCCCAAGATGTCAGCAGCGAACCCAATGAGACAATCAATGATCCGGAACAGCAGACAGAGGGATCCGCAGTGCAGCAACCGAAGAAGAAAGAGTCAAATTGGACCCCTCCGGAGGGTCGCTGCCCTAAGCTTTTCATCAGCCGCACTCACAAGACAGTCCAGAATGTCACCCGAGCACAACGCAGTGCCATCCACGCTCAAGAACAACCGCAACATCGTCATCAAACCAGCAGACAAAGGAGGAGCCATCGTCCTACAGAACAGAATTGTCTATTGCAAAGAAGCATGCCGACAACTGGACAACCAGGAACACTACAGACAGTTACCCGCAGACCTGACCAAAGAACACACCCGCCAACTCAACAGACTGATCCAGACCTTCAAAGCATCCTACGCGCTCTCATCCCACGTACTCCCCGCGTGGGAGACTTCTACTGCCTCCCAAAGATACACAAAGCCAACACACCCAGACATCCTATCGTATCGGGCAACGGAACCCTGTGTGAGAACCTCTCTGGATACGTCGAGGGCATCCTGAAACCCATCGTACAGGGAACCCCCAGCTTCTGTCGCGACACTACAGACTTCTTACAGAAACTCGGCACCCACGGACCAGTTGAACCAGGAACACTCCTCGCCACAATGGACGTCTCGGCACCCTACACCAGTATCCCCCACGATGACGGCATCGCTGCGACAGCCTCAGTACTCAACACCAAAAAACAGCCAATCTACAGACGCCATCCTACAACTCATCCGCTTCATCCTTGACCACAATGTCTTCACCTTCAACAACCAGTTCTTTACCCAAACACAAGGAACAGCCATGGGGACCAGATTCGCACCCCAATACGCCAACATCTTCATGCACCAGTTCGAGCAAGACTTCTTCGCTGCACAGGACCTCCAACCAACACTATACACCAGATACATCGATGACATTTTCTTCCTATGGACCCACGGCGAAGAATGACTGAAAAGACTACACGATAACATCAACAAGTTCCATCCCACCATCAAACTCACCATGGACTACTCCTCAGAATCGGTTTCATTCTTGGACACACGAATCTCCATCAAAGATGGACACCTCAGCACTTCACTCTCCCGCAAGCCCACGGACAACCTCACGATGCTCCACTTCTCCAGCTTCCACCCTAACCACGCTAAAGAAGCCATCCCCTATGGACAAGCCCTGCGAATACACAGGATCTGCTCAGACGAGTAGGAACGCGATGGACACCTACAGACGCTGAAAGACACCCTCGTAAGAACGGGATATGATGCTCGACTCGACGACCGACAGTTCCGACGGGCCACAGCGAAAAATCGCATAGACCTCCTCGGAAGACAAACACGGGACACAACCAACAGAGTACCCTTCGTCGTCCAGTACTTCCCCGGAGCGGAGAAACTACGCCATGTTCTTCGCAGCCTTCAACATGTCATCGATGACGACGAACACCTCGCTAAGGCCATCCCCACGCCTCCATTACTCGCTTTCAAACAGCTGCCTAACCTCAAACAGACCATCGTTCGCAGCAAATTACCCAGCTTTCAGGAGAACAGCGACCACGACACCACACAACCCTGCCACGGCAACCTCTGCAAGATATGCCAGATCATCAACACAGATACCATCATCACACGTGAGGACACCACCCACCAGGTACATGGTACATACTCGTGTGACTCGGCCAACGTTGTCTGCCTCATACGTTGCAGGAAAGGATGCCCTCCGGAGCATGGTACATCGGCGAGACCATGCAGACACTGCGACAACGGATGAACGGACACCGCACAACAATCGCCAGGCAGGAGTGTTCCCTCCCAGTTGGGGAACACTTCAGCAGTCAAGGACATTCAGCCTCCGATCTTCGGGTAAGCATTCTCCAAGGCGGCCTTCGAGACACACGACAGCGCAAAATCGTCAAGCAGAAACTGATAGCCAAGTTCCGCACTCATGAGGACGGCCTCAACCGGGATCTTGGGTTGATGTCACGCTACATGTAACCCCACGTGACGTAGAGTCATCCAGACTCGAGTCGTCGTTGGCTTGTTCTCTCTACACAGATGTGGCCGGACCTGCTGTGATTTCCAGCAAAAAAAAATTTTTGTTTTTGTTTTTCATACAGACCCCAGCATCTGCAACATTTGACCCCACCTCATTGTTCTTTGATGTAATGTTTTCCTGACTGACCTGTTTGGACACCATTCACACCTTTGATTGCTGTGATTATCTCTCTGCCGAGGTGTGATAAAGGGCAGTTAGAAAGATTACCTGTAATCATCTGGCAGTGCTCTCTGACTATATATGCTGTGCCTATATGCATCTCTTCACTTCACCTGATGAAGGAGCAGCGCTCCGAAAGCTTGTGATTTCAAATAAAGCTGTTGGACTATAACCTGGTGTTGTGACTTCTCACATAATGTAATTTATCCAGGAAGCTTTATCTCTCTGAATATTATTTCAGAATTCAGTTGTGTGATGTGGATAATGTAAGCACCATATTGATTTCAAATTCCATTAATTACAGCTGTGGTGTTTCTCTGTGAAGGTGAATATTTTAGAGTAGAATTGGGGCAGAAACATGCCATTCTAATATTTCTAAATGTGTTTCACCACAGGAGTGATGAATATTACTGTATGTTATGCTATTTTTCACAATATATATTAATGAACTAGATGTAATATCTCCAAATTTACAGACGACACAAAGCTGGGTGGGCGTGTGTGCTGTGAGGAGGATGCTGAGAATCTCCAGGATGATTTGGACAGGTTGGGTGATTGGGCAGAAGCATGGCAGATGCAATATAACGTGGATAAATGTGAGGTTATCCACTTTGGTAGCAAAAACAGGAAGGCAGATTATTATCTGAATAGCAATAGATTGGGAGAAGGGGAAGTGCAACGAGACCTGGGTGTCCTTGTGCACCAGTCACTGAAGGTAAGCATGCAGGTGCAGCAGGCGGTTAAGAAGGCAAATGGTATGTTGGCCTTCGTAGCGAGAGGGTTTGAGTACAGGAACAAGGATGTCTTGCTGCAGTTGTACAGGGCCTTTGCGAGACCACACCTTGAGTATTGTGTGCAGTTTTGGTCGCCTTATCTGAAGAAGGATGTTCTTGCCATGGAAGGAGTTCAGCGAAGATTCACCAGGCTGATACCTGGGATGGCAGGAAGGATGTATGAGGAGAGATTGGATCGATTGGGCTTGTACTCGCTGGAGTTTAGAAGGATGAGAGGGGATCTCATTGAAACTTATAAAATTCTGACAGGACTGGACAGACTAGATGCAGGAAGAAGGTTCCTGATGGTCGGGGAGTCCAGAACCAGGGGTCACAGTCTAAGGATAAGGGGTAGGCCATTTAGGACAGAAATGAGGAGGAATTTCTTCACCCAGAGAGTGGTGAACCTGTGGAATTCTCTACCACAGAAGGCAGTAGGGGCCAATTCATTAAATATATTCAAGAAGGAGTTGGATATATTTCTCAAGGCTAAAGGGATCAAGGGGTATGTGGAGAAAGCAGGGACCGGGTACTGAATTTGGATGATCAGCCATGATCGCATTGAATGGCGGAGCAGGCTCGAGGGGCCGAATGGCCTACTCCTGCTCCTATCTTCGATGTTTCTCTCCTCTAGTTGGATGTTTCTTACTGTTGGCTTGGTGATTTCAGCTTTTACCTCTGGCTTTGCTTGTTTATATCTTCTTCTCACTCAGTTTATTTTCGCAAGCAACAGTTCTTTGTTTTTTTACCATCCAATGAACCTATTTTGCCCAAGTACTGTATGTATTGGCAGCAACGTTCCCTATAAGCTGTGCAGCTCTCTGCCCGTACCAGTCTGGTGGGCAGCACCACAAAAAGCCTCTGTTTTGGTATATACTAGGAAATTAGAGGAGCATGCAACAAGGGTAATGTAATGAGTGTTTGGGAATTTAATCTTCATATAGACTGTGTAAAGTCTGTGGGTTGTATAGCGAAGTAATACACAGACTACAAGAGTAACTTAAACAGGACTTTACTATTCGAAGGTCAGGGCGAATCTGCCCAATAAATTCTGCCACAGCACTTATATACCGGTGTGGTCACCGTCGGTATTACAGTATACAGCAGCCAGGATAAAGTAGTGCCACACCTAAAATAGTTCTCTTAAAGGTGGACGGTTACATACAATAGTTCTCTTAAAGGTAGAACAGTTACATACACTACAATCCTCCCTTTTTAGCTTACAACATACTTATTCCCCATTAACATAACATCATAACATATCCAACTTCATGTTACAACAGTTCACAGAGGTAGTCTCTGCGGAAACAGTTCACAGATTCAGTCTCTGCGGGAAACAGTTCACAGATTCAGTCTCTGATCTTCTTGACTCGGTCCGGACCACGCCTCTGTGGTGTAGTCGGGTCACCTTGCTAGAGGGACTCATCCCATAGTCCTTCCCTAGACTTAACAGCTTTACTTCCATCACTTCTGAACCAGCATTGCTGACTTTTTAAAACAAACAAAAAACAGTTGGATTGCCTTGGGAAATATTCCTACTTTCCAACTGATTTGGCTCTGTTCGGGGGACCACGTGTGTGATCGGGTAGAGGTAATAATGGTTCAGATGGTTATCATCTTCTGCTTCGTCTTTTCCTTTTTTGCTTCTTGGAGACTCTTGGGGCTCCATTGTCAGCTGCCAGCTGTAACGCCACCATCTCCCTATGTTCCTTAGACTTTAAGTGATTCATCCTGATTTCGGCACTTTGGGAGTTCTCGGCACAAGCTGGGCAGACCAGGTCCTCGTAATATTCAGTGTCACTCAACAGATCATGGTAATATTCGGTGTCGTCCTGAGCTAGGCCCGCGAGAGGGTCTTCTATTTCCTCCTTACCCAGCTGGACGTTAGCCGACTTTTGTTCCCAATCCCGACATCTGTCCTGAAGAGACTTCATCATGCGTTCAGATTCATCCTGCTTTTTCTGGGCTTCCTGCAAGTCTTTTACTAATGACCTCATTTGTGATTTCAATACTTCAACTTCATTCGGAGATTGATTGATCGGACTATTCAATCCCTCTACTGAAGTAGCTGTTTCAGTATTCTGTTGTTCTACATTGCCGTGCGTCAGCGTACTTTTGGCATCCAAGGGCTGTTCTGCTGCAGACTTCTCAGTCTGGGTTGCCACCTCAGCTCTTCCAATGACTTTTGAGAGCTCCCTTCCCTTTTGAAGATTGAGGCTCGTATTTAAGTTTTTCCCATTTTAGAGTTTTATCCCTCAGCATATGAATGAGTTGGCTGACTGTTAACTCTTCTGCCATCATCCCTTTTCCATTAACTACAGGGCTGTTTATAACCTTGCCCTGGAGGAGTTGGCTGACTGTTAACTCTTCTGTCCTCATCCCTTTTCCATTAGCTGCAGGGCTGTTTAGAACCTTGTCCTGGGGCTCCTTGGCTGCTTCTACTTCGCCATCATCCGCAGCCCCCATCATTCGAATTTCCACAAATGAATCGTCCAGTGATGCTGCACCCAACTTCAGTAGGAGCTCGGAAGTCATGTCGACCAACTCAGCTTTTTCTGCCTGCAACCTGCTAACCAGCGCCTTCAGTTGCGGCACATCTTGTTCCACCGGATTGGAGCACGCCCCTTCAGAAGCCGAATCAGCTTTGATTCGTTTGGCCTCCTCGTGCAGACGGTTTGTGTGCTCCTGCTCCCTTTTCTTCCCCAGCTGCTTCTGTTGTCTTTCCAGATTCTCCCATTCGGTATCATAGAACTTTTTCATTGCTTTCATCTCTTGCTCGAGACCGCAATTCAATTGTTCTAATTGCTGTCGTAATCTGAAATAAGTTTGCGTTCGAGCTCGATGTTCCTCAGTAATATATATGTCTGTAACTTGAACAGACTCAGAATTCTCTGTCAAGCTATGTTGTTGTTCAGAGGAATTCTGTTCTGAAGCTTTGTTCTCCTCTGGAGCATAAGCCTTTATGCCCACATTCGTTCTACCAACCTTAGTCAGCAAGTTCATTTTAGACTTGTCTTTCATGCTTGGGCTGGTCTTATCGTCATCCGTTTCAGAGTCTGAGCTGATTGTCTGCCCCGAGTCCTCACTCATTATTGCTTTGAGGTAGTGCCATTCCATGTCTATTTTCTTGATCCACTCCCATCCTAGAAGTGGTGGTCCTCCCTCAGGTAGTACGTATAAGTCCATTCCGGGGTGTTCTTTGCCCCTGTCTCTCACCTTGACTCTTATCTTTCCCATGGGGTATACTTTATGCCCCGTGTATGTCTGCAATACGAACTTGGTATCTCTCAAGGGTATATGTGAGAATAGCCAGTTGTAATCCCTTCGATTTATGACTGATAGGGCTGATCCAGTGTCCAATTCCATTCTCACTTGGACTCCGGCTATTTTTAGCCTGACCCAGATAGTTTGTAGGTCAGCTTCCTTACTCACATTATGAATTCTCAGACTACCCAGTTCCTGGCCGCTTGGGTCTGAATCCGAATTCTGTTCATCTGAACTCTTCTCAACCACCTTGTGTACTTTGTTGTACTTTTCCTGTGATGGCTTTTTTTTTTGGTTGTTGGTCTTCTTCCCTGACCGGCATACTTTGGCTATGTGACCCAGTTTGCCACATTTCCTACAGTCCTGGTTTTTAAACCAGCATTGGTTCTGGCCGTGTGTTGTCTTCCCACAACGATAACATTTCGTTGCACCCGAAGTAATTTGATCCACACTGAGGACCGCTGCCTTCAGCTGCATTTCCGCAGTTCCTTTCGCTGCGGCTTCGTGTGATGCTGCAATAAGGACAGCCCTATCCAGTGTAAGGTCGTTCTCTTCGAGCAGTCGCTTTTGCGTTCCTTCCTTCGACAACCCGCACACGAACTTGTCTCGCAATGCCTCTGTCAGATTTCCTCCAAACTGGCAGTATTTCGCTAGCCTACGCAGTTCGACCAAGTATTCCGCGTTGCTTTCCTCTTTCCGTTGCGTTCTCGCATAAAATTTGAATCGTTCCGCCAACATCAGTGGTGTGGGGTTCAAGTGATCCTTCAGAACAGCAATAATATTATCGAAGGTTTGATCCGCCGGTTTAACTGGTGCTAGAAGATGCTTCAATAGCCCGTATGTCTTCGCCCCCATCGAGTTTAGCAAGGTTATAGCTTTATCATCATCCTCTATTTTATTGGCCTCACAATATATCTCAATGCGTTCTACATACGTGGCCCAATCTTCTACCTCGGAATCGAAATCGTTGATGTTACCACGCTTAGGCATCTTCACCTCCCTGATAAACAACAACGAAATATTTCTTTAACTCTTTTTTTTCCAAGATGGCGGTTTCCCCGCGCTTATCTTCTTTCCCCGCCCCTTTCAAAATGGCGGTTCCCGCTTCTGTCTTTTTCTCCGCCTACTGGCAGCTTCCTGCGTTTTCCCGCGCTTATCTTCTTTCCCCGCCCACTTTCAAGATGGCGGTTCCCGCTTTTCTTCCCCTGGCAGGAGGGGTAAGCTTTTCCCTCGGGCGACGGCCGCTGGCTTCCGGGGTTCGCAGCCTGCGCTTCGGCTTCAGCGCGTTCCCTTCTCTCGGCCGGGCAACAGGCTCTGGGTACAACCCGTTGACGGCGAACAGTTTCAGCCGCTGGGCTGGATCTCACTCAGTCTTCCTCGGGCTCTGTCTCTCCCGCTCGCGCGGCTCTCGCTCGCTCTCTCTCGGGCTCTGTCTCTCCCGTTCGCGCGGCTCTCGCTCGGGCTCTGTCTCTCCCGCTCGCGCGGCTCTCAATCGCGCCTCCCAGCCCTCTCGCAGTCCGGTGCTTCCCTCCCCGGCTGCGGCTGAGTTCTCCGCGATTTATTTATTTTATCTCTTCCCGCGCCTTACGATCCCGGTCGCAGCGCTTCGTGGCCTCGGTCACTGTCCGACCTTTTTCACCCAATCGCTCCTCCCAGCCTCTCGCAGTCCGGTGCTTCCTCCCCGGCTGCGGCTGCATTCTCCGCGGTTTATTTATTTTTATCTCTTCTCGCGCCTTACGATCCGGTCGCAGCGCTTCGTGGCCTCAGTCACTGTCTGGCCTTTTTCACCCCAATCGCGCCTCCCAGCTTCTCGCAGTCCGGTGCTTTCCTCCCCGGCTGTGGCTGAGTTCTCCGTGGCTTATTTATGTTTATATCTTCCCGCGCCTTACGATCCCGGTCGCAGCGCCTCGTGGTCGCGGTATTTGTCCGGCCTTTTTCGCCGTCGCGGTCTAGTCGTCTCACGACGCTCCCCAGCCCGCTTGTACCGCGGCCTCTGCTCCACGCTGGCCCAGTCTCAGCGCCTCTGGGCCCGACTTCTGTCCGGCTCCTTTCCCCCTCGACCGTGGTCGAGTGCACCGCCCTTATCCTCCGTTTATTTGTTTCTATTTTCCCTTTACTCACAGTCACCGTGGCCGACTTGCTTCTCGTGTTGATCGGCTCACTCACCACCGTGGCAGAAGGGACAATCCGTGCCTGTTGCTGATGGAAGACTTCGTGTTTGAAATCTTCCTCCTTTCTTGGTCTGCAGACTCGAGTTTTCTCTCAGCAAAACGACGAGGGCGGGTGCCTCTTCTCGACGCTCGTTTACTTCTTCAGAAGTATTGTTGCCGCAGGGTAAGATCGAACTCGTCGCCACTGTAAAGTCTGTGGGTTGTATAGCGAAGTAATACACAGACTACAAGAGTAACTTAAACAGGACTTTACTATTCGAAGGTCAGGGCGAATCTGCCCAATAAATTCTGCCACAGCACTTATATACCGGTGTGGTCACCGTCGGTATTACAGTATACAGCAGCCAGGATAAAGTAGTGCCACACCTAAAATAGTTCTCTTAAAGGTGGACGGTTACATACAATAGTTCTCTTAAAGGTAGAACAGTTACATACACTACAGACTGGGCAAACTAAATTGGCAAAAATAGCTTGGAGGATGAGTTCATGGAATGCATTCAAGACAGTTTTCAGTTTTGGTTAAGGTAGATTTGGAAATTAGATTAAAAGATATGATGGTAGATAAGCAATGGCAAACATTTAAAGAAATAATTCATAATTCTCAATGAACATACATTCCCTTGAGGAATAAAACTGCATTGGAAAAGTGGTACAGCCATGGCTAACTAGAGAAGTTAAGGATAGTATTAGATTAAAAGAAGAAGCATACAATGTTGCCAAAAAGAGCAGTAAGCCTGAGGATTGGGAGGTTTTTAAAAATCAGCAAAGGATAACCAAGAAATTGATAGAGGGGAAAAAATAGAATACAAGAGTAAACTAGCAAGAAATATAAAAACAGATTGTAAGAGCCTCTACAAGTATGTAAGAAGGAAGAGATTAGCGAAAGTAAACGTGGGTCCCTTAAAGACAGGGACAGAAGAAATTATAATAGCGAATAGGAAATGGCAGACGTTAAACAAATATTTTGTATCTTTCTTCACAGTAGAAGACAAAAAACATACCGGAAATAGTGGGAAACAAAGTAATTAATATTAGTAAAGAAAAAGTACTGGAGAACTTAATGGGAGTAAAAGCCGACAAATCCCCATGACCTGATCGTCTACAACCTAGGGTTTTAAAAGAGGTGGCTGCAGAGATAGTGGATACATTGGTTTTGATCTTCCAGAATTCCCTAGATTCTAGAACAGTCCCCATGGATTGGAAGGTAGCAAATTTAACCCTGCTGTTCCAAGAAAGGAGGGAGAGAGAAAACGGAACTATAGGCCAGTTGGCCTGACATCAGTAGTAGGGAAAATGCTAGAATCTATTATTAAGGACGTGGAAACCGGGCACTTAGAAAATCACTATGATGAGGCAGAGCCAGCACGGCTTTATGAAAGGGAAATCATGTTTGGGAAATCTATTCGAGTTTTTTGAGGGTGTAACTGGCAGGGTAGCTAAGGGGGAATTTGGTATATTTGGATTTTCAGAAGGCATTCGATAAGGTGCGACACAAGAGATTGTTACACAAGATTAGGGCTCATGGGATTTGGGATAATATATTAGTATGGATTGAGGATTGGCTAACGGACAGAAAATAGAGAGTAGGAATAAATGTCATTTTTGGGATGGCAGGGTGTAACTAGTGGAGTGCCGCAAGGATCAGTGCTTGAGCCTCAGCGATTTACAATCTATATCAATGATTAGATGAGGGGACCGAGTGTAATACAGGTAGACTATCCTTTATCCGAAAACCTCGGGACCAGCCGTGTTTCGGTTTTCTGAAAATTTCGGATTTCAGAAGGTATTTTATAAGACTGGGAAATTTGGCGGGGGTCGGCGGGGGGGTCGGCTGGGGGTCGGGGGTGGGGGGTCGGCGTCGGCCGGGGGGGTCGGGGTGGGGGTCGTCGGGGGTGGGGGTCGGCGTCGTGCGCACGACTTACGCTGAACGAAAAAACTTTCGGTTTTTAGAGGTTTTCGGTTTTCGGAAGTTCGGATAAAGGATAGTCTACCTGTACATCCAAGTTTACTGACATTACAAAGCTAGGTGGGAAAGTAAGCTGTGAAGAGGACGCAAAGGGATATTGACAGGCTGAGTGGGCAAGAACATGGCAAATTAAATATAATATGGGGAAGTGTGAAATTATCCACTTTGGTAGGAAGAATGGAAAAGCAGAATAGTTAAAGGTGAGAGATGGGATTCAGAGGGATTTAGGTGTCCTTGTACATGAATCACAAAGTTAACATGCAGATACAGCAAGCAATTAGGAAGGCAGATGGTATGTTAGTCTTTATTGCAAGGGGGTTGGAGTATAAGAGTAAGCAAGTCTTGCTGCAATTATATAGGGCCTTGGTGAGTCCACACCTTGAGTACTGTGCACAGTTTTGGTCTCCTTACCTAAGGAAGGATATACTTGCCTTAGAGGGGGTGCAGCAAAAGTTCACTAGATTGATTCCTGGGATGAGAGGGTTGCCCTATAAGGAGAGATTGAGTAGAATGGGCCTATATTCACTGGTGTTTAGAAGAATGCAAGGTAATCTCATTTGAAACATATAAAGTCCTTGGAAGGCTTAACGGGTACTAGGTTAAAGATGGTTGGGCAAGCTGTTATTGACCATCCTCAAGAAAGCTTGGCACACCACCTGCAGTTGGCAACTGCTATGTTCTATAAAATTGTTCATTGCAACAGTGATGGACCGGCTCTGTTTGGTATGCCAGATAGAAACTCCATCTCTTGTTCTTGGATCCAGTATAGTCCATAGCCATGCAGATCATTAAGCTTCATAAGGATGGGCTACTTTATGCCAGAGGCCATACTACCCAACATTGGAGATGTGGGGAGGCTGTCATTCTGGAGCTATGTCACAGGAATTGTTAATACAGTAGTTTGTGCTACAAATGCAAGAACTGCGCTTTGACATGACACATCAATCCAGAGTGTCTGCACAGTGTTGGTAAAGCTACACTCACTGCATATCTTTCCTGTGAAACACTGTCCCAGGCGGTATCGTTGCCTGTAATTCTGGCTTTTGTATAAAGAAATTAAAAGCAGAATTGACCACCATTTGCTGGAGCATATATAAGCTATGGTCAATCTTGTGATTTGCCTGTTTAACTGGTACAATTTTTCCAAGTCATTTTGTGGTTTCAGCAATTGCTAATGGGAAATTATTGAGACATGTGGCCTTATTACAGTTGTCTCTGGCTGAAACCATCCAATGTGATGCACAAAACAAAACAAAAAAGTAGACCTCAAAAGCTTTGAAGCTCCCCCACCCCTCAAGGACAACACAAATGTTTGCTACTGTCCGAATTTTAATTTGGTTTGAAAGCTTCCAAGCAAGGAGGGGTTAGTAATAATTTGTCTTCCGTTTTATATGATAACATTGCAATTCAGCATCTTTGGGTTATTTGCAGTTGTTTTAATGCCAATTGAAAGCCCACCTTCACTGTGCAGATGGAAATGCTTATGAGATGGTGTAATGGATGCACACAGCTAGATGTAATGAGGACAGATATGGCTCACATTTGACCCTGGTGGTTGCTCAGAGCTCACAAAGACTTGGTGAAATTTTACAGGGCGGAGTAAGTAAATGAGTTAACATTTGGACTTTGGCAATAAATCATTTACCTTATTAAATGTTTATTATTTGCAGTGTAAACCTTTTCTTTCAATTTGTAACACATTCATATGTTTTACCATAAAGGATCTTTACATAAAGAAAAAAACTGATCATAAGCCTGTAATTCTTTATTTTATGAGGCTGTTTTGTAGTACTTAGCTTTATTTCTGTGCAACATTTGTCTAGTTGTATCAAACTAAGAATAAACTGACCTCATTTATTAGTTTACAACTGAAGTTGGTGACTACCGTGTTAGAAACAATCACATTTTCTGTAGGGTTAATGCACTACCTCATGTGGCACTGAGCCCTTTGGACAAGGAAAGTCCCAGGTACAGTCCCTAGGTTATGTTGAGTTAGCTGATTCAATCAAGATGTGCTACAATTACCCTTAGCATCCATTGTCCAGGGAAGTGGTCCCAGGTTTCTATCCTTCAATGATATCCACTGACTTACTAGAAGTGTGTGTAGTGAGGACAGAATTGGGCTTGGTTCTGAAGCTCTCACTGCAGTTGAGTAGTTTAATAAGCGTGTAAAGAATCTTGGACAAGTCACTAGAGGACTGCTGATGTCTGTGGAGTTGCTGCTTTCAGATGGAAGAAAATTAGAAGAGGAAAGCAAAGTACTGGAGTGTCTATTGACAACACTGTCAACCAATGAGTTGGAGGTGGGGCAGGACTTGTAGCATTTACTCAGCAAACAGCAAAGCAAACAGTCATTTATCAAATAGCAAATCAAACAAATTACTGTATATTTACTCAGCACACAGTGCCTACTAGTCTATTTAAAGAGTCTCTATCAACTGCAGCAAACAGAACTTTGCAACTTCTCCCATAAAAGTAGGGTGATTTCTCCAGGAAAATACGGTGAGTGGCGGATAGTTGCATACTAAAAATTCTGTGTGTAAAATCAATCCCAGTCACTTACAGCAGTCTCCAGGTGTTATTGACAGGAATTACCTAATCATCTCTTCTGGCTGGGTATAGTTGTGTCACTATATGCAGCTGTAAAAACACACCTTGCAAGTTTGGTGCAGTAATTAATCAAGCTTTAATCAATAAAACAAGCTTCTTTCTGAAGATATTTAGCCACCAGAATCAGTTTATTTCTATATTCCTGTCTGGTCTTATTTGTTACCCACTTGAGGGATTATAGTGCATGGGTGAAACATTCAAATTATTGATTTTTTTTTCCTGTTCTATCATGAAACTATGTAGTCGTAACATGAAATCTTAACCTACATAATATGACAAATCAGAATATGACTGGTTGTCATGATGTTGAAATTCTAAGGAACGATTTGCACTTTGCGTAAGTATTCCATTGAGGTTCTTAGTGTGATCTGCTACAATGTTTTCTAATTGAAAGCAGTATTGCAAAGGAAACTTGAGACGCTTTGCCAGGAGCCATGTGGAATGTGATGCAGAATGTGACTTTAAAAAAAATAAAAATAATTAGATCTAAAGAGTATTGAGTCAGAGTATCCGTGCTTATATTGCATTGACAGAGGAATTTTTTACTGCTTTTGTGTATTGCAATTCTATATTTTGCTCACTGGAAAGTTTTAGGTAAATTAGAGCACAGTGCTAAAGTAAATTAGAGCGCATCTACTAAAGTGCCTCCCTCATTTCTCAAACAAGTATGCCATTCAGTGAATGTACATGATGAGTAAAGTTAATGATTTTTCATGGCGTGATATTAGGTCATCGGGGAGCTGAAAACTTCATTCTTTCTTTTAAATGAACAGATTTGAGCCTGTAAGATGACTGTCTTGCAGAAGCAGACCATTTTATGATTAGATAAAAATGAGCATTTGTGTCGAATCCTCAGTAATAAAGAGCTGCAGCTCTTCAGTCTAAAATAAATGTTTAAGAGGACCTTGTATATTGGCTCATTAGATTCTTCTTCATGTCAGATTTGCTTAATGGTAGTACTCGAAGCTTACTCTTGGCTTTATGGTAGTACTTCTTTGAAGGTTATGGGTTCAAGCCCCAAACCAGGAGTTGAGCACATAATTTACACAGTGCAATAGGGAGCCCTGCATTGTCAAATGTGCCATCCTTCATGTTTTTCTGGTGTCCTGGCCAATACCTCCCTAAAATAGCAGTGCCATTACACCGTTGACTTACCATTTATCCCGTTGCTGTTTGTGGGAGCTTGCTATGTGCAAAATGGCTGCAGCGTTTTACCTACATGAGTGATTGACTCCCGAATAATTAATTGTGAAGTGCTTTGGCTGTTTGAGATCCGATGAGATGCGCTATATAAATGTAAGTTCTTTCTTCAGTGGGATAGGGAAAGTAAACTTAGCACAGCACTTTTGAATATTCCTGAGTTTTGAAGGGTAAATTTAGGACAAATAGCAGGAAGTATTTCTTTGTGTACAAACAGTACCCAGGACACGACTTACTTGAGAAACAACTAGCTGCTATAATGGGGAGAGGTGGAGCTGGAAAGTTGTGGTCACAAGGGCTAAAGGGCTTTCTTCTTCTGAAACTACCTTGTGGTGGGAAAATTATTGGAAAGAATTCTGAAGGGCAGGATAAATCTTCATTTAGAAAGACACGGCTTAATCAAGGATAGTCAGCACGGATTTGTTAAGAGAAGGTCGTGTCTGACAAACTTGATTGAATTTTTTGAGGAGGTAACAAGGAGGGTAGATGAGGGTAGTGCATTTGATGTAGTTTATAAGGACTTTAGCAAGGCTTTTGATAAGGTTCCACATGGCAGACTGGTCATGAAGTTAAAAGCCCATGGGATCCAGGGCAAAGTGTCAAGTTGGATTCAAAACTGGCTCGGAGACGGGAAGCAGAGGGTAATGGTTGATGGGTGTTTTTGTGACTTGAAGGCTGTTTCCAGTGGGGTTCCGTAGGGCTCAGTACTAGGTCCCTTGCTTTTTGTGGTATATATCAACGATCTTGACTTGAATATAGGCGGTATGATTCAGAAGTTTGCAGATGATACTAAAATCAGCTGTGTGGTTGATACTGAAGAAGAAAGCTGTAGACTGCAGGAAGATATCAATAAATTGGTCAGGTGGGCAGAACAGTGGTAAATGGAATTTAATCCGGAGAAGTGTGAGGTAATGCATTTGGGGAGGGCTAACAAGGAAAGGGAATACACATTAAATGGTAGAACACTGAGCAGTGTAGAGGGACAAAGGGACCTTGGCGTGCATGTCCACAGATCTCTGAAGGTAGCAGGCCAAGTAGATAAGGTGGTTAAGAAGGCATACGGAATGCTTGCCTTTATTAGCCGTGGCATAGAATACAAGAGCAGAGGGGTTATGCTTCAACTGTATAAAACACTAGTTAGGCCTCAGCTAGAGTACTGCGTGCAGTTCTGGTCACCACATTACAGGAAAGATGTGATTGCACTAGAGAGGGTACAGAGGAGATTTACAAGGATGTTGCTGGGAGTAGAGAATCTTAGCTATGAGGAAAGACCGGATAGGCTGGGTCTGTTTTCCTTGGAACAGAGGCGGCTGAGGGGAGACCTTATTGAGATGTGTAAAATTATGGGGGGCATAGATAAAGTGGATAGAAAGGACCTATTTCCCTTAGCAGAGGGTCAAAAACCAGGGGGCACAGATTTAAAGTAATTGGGGGAAGGTTTAGAGGGGATTTGAGGGGAAATTTCTTCACCCAGAGGGTTGTGGGGGTCTGGAACTCATTGCCTGAAAGGGTGGTAGAGGCAGGAACCCTAACCACATTTAAAAAGTACTTGGATGTGCACTTGCGATGCTCTAACCTGCAGGGCTCCAGACCAAGAGCTGGGAAGTGGGATTAGGCTGGATAGCTCTTTGTTGGCCGGCGCGGACACGATGGGCTGAAATGGCCTCCTTCCGTGCTGTAACTTTCTATGATTGTGAAATCTTGCGATTTTTCTTTTGGTTACCTACTATGATGTGGGATTGTAGCCCCAAATAAAGAAAAGATTTGTATTTATACAGTGCTTTTCACGACCACCGGACGTCCCAAAGCACTTTCACAGAAATCACAGAAACCCCACAGTGCAGATAGAGGCCATTTCGGCCCATCGAGCCTGCACCGACACATATCCCACCCGATCCCCGTAACCCCTACACCAACACATATCCCACCCTATCCCCGTAACCCCACGTATTTAATCCCCCTAACACTAAGGGTCAATTTTTATCATAGCCAATCAACCTAACCCGCACATCTTTGGACTGTGGGAGGAAACCGGAGCACCCGGAGGAAACCCACGCAAACACGGGGAGAATGTGCAAACTCCACACAGACAGTCACCCGAGGCCGGATTCGAACCCGGGTCCCTGGCGCTGTGAGGCAACAGTGCTAACCACTATGTCACTGTTGTAATGTAGGAAATGCGGCAGCCAATTTGCGCACAGCAAGCGCCCACAAATAGCAATGTGATAATGACCAGATAATCTGTTTTAGTGATGTTGATTGAGGGATAAACATTGGCCAGGACACTGGGGATAACTCTCCTGCTCTTCTTCGAAATAGTGCCATGGGATCTTTTACGCCCACCTGAGAGAGCAGACAGGGCCTCGGTTTAATGTCTCATCGAAAGATGGCACCTCCGACAGTGCAGCACTCCCTCAGTACTGCACTGGAGTGTCGGCCTAGATTTTTTGACTCCGAGGCGAGAGTGCTACCCACTGAGCCACTGGCTGACACACTGGATATAGCACGTTTATTGTTTAAAAATGTCCTTCCTGTTGTTGAACCCATCACAGACCCAAGCTGTTATAATTTAGATTCCCTTTTGTATAATTTTTTTTTAACTTTAGCGTTGTTTAGATTGAATCGATTGCCACTCCTTCCCCACCACCCTCCAGACCACACTACATGAGAGTGTACTAAAGGCAACTTGCGTATGTTCTTGTGATCCCATTGACAGCCTCTGCAAAGCCGATCCCTGAGGAGCTGCCAACTTTAAATTCAGAGAGAGGACTGTTTGTTGGATGTAACATCAGATGGTTACTGTCTTTTGGCGGTAGTGTTGGTAAAATTTCAAATGAGATTTTGGAAAATTAAAAGAACTTCCATTTGGCATAACACCATCATTTTAAGCAAATACTGTGGTATTTTCCTGCTTTAACATAAAATTGCCCATGGCTTCCAAATAACTTGTCAGCCTTGGCTCATTGTTCGCACTCTTGCCTCTGACTCAGAAGGTTGTGGGTTCAAGATCCACTCCAGAGACTGGAGCACATAATCCAAGCTGACACTTCAGTGCAGTACTGTCGGAATGCTGCCCTTTCTGGAGTGATGTCTTTTGGATGAGGCATTAAACTGAGGCCCTGTCTGCCCCCTCATGGACGTAAAAGAACCCACTATTTGAAGAAGAGCGGGGAGTTCTTCCGATGTCCTGGCCAACATTTATCCTTCGACCAACATTGTCGAAACAAATTATCTGGTCATTTATCTAATTATTTATGGGACCTTGCTGTGCCCAAATTGGTGGCTGTTTGTTATTTTGCAACATTGACTACACTTCAAAAGTACTTCATTGAGGATGTGAATGGTGCTATGTAAATGCAAGTTCTTTCTTTTGTCTGAGTAATAAATAATTTAATGATCTTAATAAAATGTTACTGAAAGTGTACATGTATTTACAGCATAGAAACAGGCCATTCGGCCCAACTGGTCCATGCTGGTGTTCATGTTCTACACGAGTCTCCTCCCACCCCATTTCATCTAACATCCACCAACATATCCTTCTATTCCTTTCTCCCTCATGTGTTTATCTTGCTTCCCCTTGAATGCATCAATGCTATTCGCCTCAACTACTCTGCGGTAGCAAGTTCCACTCTCTGGGTAAAGAAATTTCTCCTAATTTTCCTATTGGATTTATTAGTGACTATGATTTATGGCCCCTAGTTCTGGTCTCACCTACAAGTGGAAACATCATCTCCTACGTCTACCCTATCAAACCCTTTCATAATCTTGAAGACCTCTATCAGCCAGCCCTCTTCAGTTAAATTCTTTTGCACAGATGCAGGAGGTTTTATTCAGTAGCTTAAGTGTTCTTGGGCTAGTGAGTAGAAAGTGTCATCCAGGGTTACCCGCTCTAAATCACTATCCAGTGAATGTGCGTGGTTGTTGGATGAGGTCAGGTTTGGTGTCCGTTGTGATGCTGCGCACAGTGGAGAGGTTTACTAACACTTGCTGTCTAGGCATGTTAAAGGATATCTTGGGTAGGCAACAATGGAACCATATCCCAGCAAAGGAGATGAGAAACGTAACCGTTGATCCATCCATTATTTGGCTATGATCGTTGAGATCAGTTATCTGGCTGAAATTTCATCCTGATCTATTTCACCTTGGTTCTTGGTAGTGATTCCTTTTGGGCTTCTGCGTTGGTCATCTCAGTCATCTCCTATTTGCAACTTGCATCCAGGGCATTGTGTTATTCATGAGTCAGCAACCTCTGGAAGATACAACCCTCTGCTTTGTTTAGCTTTCTCAGGCTAAATTCTTATGGATTTGGTCTATATATTATGACGTTATTAGGCACTGAATGGGGCTAGGACCTGGGAATCTGATTGTGGTTTGAACCTCATTTTCTCTAAAGTCTCATCCCTTAGATGATCCCCTCTTTTTGTTTTGGCTCTTCGTTTCTGCTGCTTTGATTACACTTGAGTCCCGCTCCATTGTTTCTTTGTTCTCTTCCTCTCCATTTCATGGGACGTTTTGTCCATGCTCCAGTTGCTCTGCTGGCATCAGGTCTTTTAAACTTTGACCTAACCTCATCACTGAACCTTCCCTTCCCGTGTGTACCTATTTGCTTTTGCATGTCCTCGCTCTGCTAAATGTACAACTAAGTTTTTATACTTTTTTTAGTGCTGTGTTCTATTCTGTTTTTGTTTATTTTTGTAATTATATTCTGAATTTAAAAAAGTGTAGTCACTGTTATAATTTTGGCAACGTGGCAGCCAATTTGCCCACAAGTCCCACAAGCAGCAGTGAGATAATGACCAGACAATCCTTTTTTAAGGATGTTGGTTGAGGGATAAATGTTGGCCAGGAAGTAGTGCCATTGAATCTTTTATGTCCACATGCGAGGGAAGTTGGTTTAAGGCCTCGTCCATAAGCGGTAGCCCCGATAGTGTGGCACTCCTTCAGTACTGCACTGAAGTGTCAGCCTTGGTTACGTAGTTTGCAATGCAACCTAGTGTGCTATATTTTTGGGGATTAGAACCAGTTCATAAAATTAGCATAGATCTGAATGGAACAATGAATGTGGGAACTTGTTCAGCCTGATGGACCAGTTAGTCTAGTCTATTTCAGTGCCAGCTCATAATTAAACAACACAGTAATCTAGGAAGCCTGTAGTCCAGGGAATTTGCACACTACTTTCAAAAAGCTTGTAAATTTGTCATTTAATGTATGTTAGTTCCTGTCATATTGGTAGACTGGAGGTTCTTGCTGCTGACCAGAGCATTTTGTCACTATCTGTGCTGTCTAGTGCTTCTGCAGCCTTCATGTCAAGCTTTTCAGGACAGGTTTTTTAAATTCTGAGGATCTTAATGCTTAAACTAATGTCACTATTGTGGGAAGTTTAGTTGCTGATGAAAATGCATGTGTGTGAGACACCAGGCAGAAGAAATAATCCTCTAATAATCCACTCATGAACTGTCTACATAACAGCAGGCAAATCCAATTTGGCCAATCACCTCCCCATCAGTCTCGGTTTAATGTCTCATCCGAAAGACGACACCCCCGACAGTGCAGCATTCCCTCAGCACTGCACTGGACTGGAGTGTCAGCCTAGATTTTTGTGCTCAAGTCCCTGGAGTGGGACTTGAACCCACAACCTTCTGACTCAGAGGCGAGAGTGCTACCCACTGAGCCACAGCTGACATTCAATGGCATTACTATCGTTGATCCGCCACCATCAACATCCTGGGGGGTCACCATTGACCAGAAACTTAACTGGACCAGCCACTGCTCAAGGAAGAATAAAGTACTTCTGCGGGAAGGGCATGGAACTAAGGGGCTTAAAAGGCAGAGTAAAAATAAAATCAGTGCACTGAACTGTGTCTGAAAACACTTACTGGTAATATTAACTTGCACCTCAGTACCTTTTTAAAAATAATGAAATTGATTTTCGGCAATGCTTTTTACCATGGAATCATAGAATGATGCAGCACAGAAGGAGGCCATTTGGCCCATCCTGCCTGTGCTGGCTCTTTGGTAGAGCTATCCAACTAGTCCCACTGCCTTGCTCTTTACCCATAGCCATGCAAATCTTTTCCCTTCAGGTATTTATCGAATTCCCTTTTGAAAGTTACTGTTGAATCTGCTACCAGCACCCTCTGGGTACGGTATCATAGTGGTTATGTTACGGGACTAGTAATCCAGAGGCCTGGACTAATGATCCGGAGATGTGAGTTCAAATCCCACCACGGCATCTGGGGAATTTAAAATTCAGTTAATATAAAAATGCTAGTGTCAGTAATGGGGACCAGATTGTCGTAAAAACCCACTAAGGAAATCTTCTGCCCTTAGCTGGTCTGGCCTATTTGTGACTCCCACAGACTCTTAACTGCCCTCTGAATTGGCTTAGCAAGCCACTTAGTTGTACCAAACCACTACAAAGAAGTATCATGGACTGCAGCAGTTCAAGAAGGTGGCTCACCTTAGGGATGGGCAATAAACGCCAGTGACGCCCACTTCCCGTGAACGAATAAAACAAAAGGCAGTGCATTCCAGATCATACCAACTCGCTGCGTATTTTAAAAAAAAAAAAGAAATGTTTCCTCTTTCAAAATCACCTTAAATCTGTCTCCTCTGGTTACTGGCCCTTCTGCCACTGTAAACAGTGTCTCTTTATTTACTCTATCAAAACTGTTAATGATTTTGAACACCTCGATTTAAATTTCCTCTTAACCTTCTATGTTCTGCAGAGAACAACCTCAGCTTCTCTAGTCTCTTCACAATAGATGTCTCACATCTCTGGTACCATTCTACTAAATCTCTTCTGCACCTTCAAGGCCCTGACATCCTTCCTGAAGTGTAGTGCCCAGAATTGAACACAATACTCTATCTGAGGCATAAGCTGTGCTTTATAAAGGTTTAGCATAACTTCCTTGCTTTTGTACTCTGTGCCTCTATTAATAAAGCCAAGGATCCCATATGCTTTTTTAGCAGCTTTCTCAAGTCCTACCACCTTCAAAGATCTGTGTACGTACACCGCCAGGTCTTTCTGTTCGTGCACCCCCTTTAAAATTGTATCATTTAGTTTATATTGCTTCTCCATTATTCCTACCAAAATGTATAACTTCACACTTCTGTTAAATTTCTGCATGTGTCTGCCCATTTCACCAGTCCGTCTATGTCCTCCTGAAGTCTGTTACTATCCTCCTCGTTGTTTACTACATTTCCGAGTTTCATGCTGTCTGCAAACTTTGAAATTATCCCTGGTGTACCCAAGTCCAGGTCATTAATATATATCGTAATAAAGAGCAATGGTCCAACTGTGTAAGTTACCAGAATGGTGTTGGGGCCCATGTCAGCTGTTAGTGTCAGCTGTGGCTCAGTTGGTAGCACACTCGCCTGAGTCAGAAGGTTGTGACTCCAGGGACTTGAACCCACAACTCCAGGGACTTGAGCACATAAAGCTAGTGCAGTGCTGAGGAAGTGCTGCACTGTCGGAGGTGCCGTCTTTCGGATGAGACGTTAAACCGAGGCCCTGTCTGCGCTCTCAAGTGGATGTAAAAGATCCCATGGCACTATTTTGAAGAAGAGCGGGGGAGTTATCCCCGGTATCCTGGCCAATATTTATCCCTCAACCAACATAACAAAATCAGATTATCTGGTCATTAGCACATTGCTGTTTGTGGGAGCTTGCTGTGCACAAATTGGCTGCCGCATTTCCCACATTACAACAGTGACTCCACTTCAAAAGTACTTCATTGGCTATAAAGCGCTTTGAGATGTCTGGTGGTCGTGAAAGGCACTATATAAATGCAAGTCTTTCTTATGGAACTATTGCCCCATCTCCTCCGTGCTCGGTGTACAATATACTAAAACGAGGCTTGCAGAGGAAATGGTTAAAATGAAACTGTGGAATGCAACACAAACTATTTTATTGATAAAAACTTGCTGTGATTGAATTGCTCCAAAGGTAAAACTTGAATAGTGGAACTGGCAAAATGTTTTTTCATACATGGAAGGCTAAAGAGTATTTCAGAACTCCCTCAGTGACTCAGTTGGCGAATTCAGTCTGCAAAGCAAATTTGATGAACACAGACCTAGAAGATCCCAGGTTTTATTTCTGGTTTGTCCTGAATTAGCTGATCCTGCTTGAGGTGATGTGGATGCTCCGCTTGGCCTGAACCCCACTGGGTTATGGAAGGGAAACATCAGCTGATTCCTGCTGGAACGTATCCATTTGTAGATGTCTGGTGGAGATGGGAACATGCAAAGCTATTGCCATTTTGTCAATGCTAACATATGAAATATGGCTATTTGGCAGGGTACCGGAGGAAGGGATACTGAGGATTGTGGAAACATTGCCCTATGGTGTCTGTGCCTGTGGTGGGGTGGGGGGTTGGTGGTTGGGGATGATTTTGGGGGGGGGGGGGGGGGGGGGCGCGCGTTTGGTTGTGGAGAAGAAATTCCAAGCTACATGACTGGAAACGATCCTGAACAGATACAAGGTTAGTATTTTAGTGTCTGGGAGAAAGAGAGGTAGGAGTAAAATTCAGCGTTGGCGTGGAAGACAATTAAAAATAAATATTAGTGCCACATCATGAGAGACAATGAGTGATTAAGATAAATCTGAGATGACACCTAGGATAACAAGGTGTGGATGAAAGACAGATCTGAATCCATATGAAGCAAGAAACTACGCTTTGCTGAAAAATAAAATGAATCACAAACCAAATTAGATTGACCACTACAATAAAAAGTATGAGAAATTGTCCAGTATAAAGCTTTTGCCAGTTTTCTCCCCTTCTGTCAAGTGTTTCTTCCTGTTCATTAGGGTGTTAGTGCTGCCAATTGCTGGTGCTTGGGTCTCAAGCAACTGATTTGTTAAGGCCAGTCATGTTAAACCCAGTCAGTTTAAAAAATAAAAAAAAATTGGTCTCCCTGGTGGTTGATCTTGATGAATGCGTGGGAAGGGATTAACTCAATTATCCAACCTGTTGGCACCCCAGTAAATTCACTCTGGGAGTTACTGCTGGCTGTGTGAGCTGTACATTGGGAACCGGTGACACTAAAACCCCACTAAACTCAATATCAAAGTAGCTTTAATGTGTGAAGCAATTCAGTGAATGCCGGCAGGCTATTTAACTAGTCTGTGTGGATGGGACAAGAATCACAGTTGATACCGATCCTCTACTCACTTGATGTAATCATGTGCACCTTCCAGCCGGAGTCAGTGGATAGCAAATAGGAACTGAAACCCTGTGATGTTATTTTGCAATAACTGTGATTTTAAATTACGACAAACTGGTTATTCGCTTAACAGGAATTAAATGTACCTATTTAGCCTGCGGACTGGATAGCTAATTAACATCATTATACTTGACTCTTGTCCATTGCAATGTTAAACTCGATGAAAGTGATCTGATTACAGCTACTTATTTCCCAGGCCCCATCCGGGATCACTTGAAATGCTAAGTGGCCGTTCCTCCCCTCTCCTGGTTAGCCCTGTAGAGTTGCACATTTCACATCAAAGTTACATACATAATGCAGTTTTATGGCGTTTACATCTTGGGAATGGGGTGAAGGAATATTGTTGTGTTCTGGGGAATGTCGTGCTATTGGCACGCGTACCTATATCGAATTTGTGCCAAGCCCCCAGTTTAAGTTGAATGGTCGGTGTGTAGGAATGCCTAATTCCTATCCAAAAGACTGAGGTCCACTCAGGCGATCAAATAAACGAGGTTTAATGAAAACTAACAGTTTAACGGATAACTACAGGAGAACATCGAATATAGGTCTAGTCAGTTCGGAGGCTCCACGAGGACTGCTAGGGCGGTCCCGTGGCTGACGTCATCACGTTTTTCCCGCCGGTGGGGGAATCACGTGATGAACGGCGTGACGTCATCGCGTTTACCCGCGCTATTAAAGTGATCACGCTCTGTACATGTAAACAGTGAAAACAAAGATACAGACTCCGGCTGTAGCTAACATATTATTAAAGGGAATTCTATACAATTGATCGGAGTCCCTTAGTGGCTCTGCCACAGGTGGAATATTTCCAAATATCATTCTCCTTATTAGATTTAGTATTAATTTTGGTAGTATGCATTTTTTTTAAAACTTGTTCAGAATTTCATTTTTAAGCTAGTTCTATATATTTTCTACAATAAACTGCTATTGGCCCTATCGCCAACAATGAAAAGGCAGTTTTGCTGCTGTTTCTTGTTTGAAAATTAAAATACAGCTTTCGGTAAATTGTGGGTATTATATAATGCCAGTATTTTCTTGTTTTGCAAGTGTGTTAGAAAATATTAAAAATCTCTTCTCTGTGCATACCTCTAAGGAATCTTGTTTTCAAATCCCTCCATGGCCTATCTCTCTAACCTCCCGCAGCCCTACAACCCTCCGATATCTGCGCTCTTCCAATTCTGGCCTCTTGGCTTCCCCGATTTAATTACTCCACCATTGGCGGCAGTGCTTTGACCAAGCTTTTGGTCATCTGCCCATATATCTCCTTATGTGGCTCAGTGTCACATTTTGTTTGATAACGCTCCTGTGAAGAGCCTTGGGACTTTTTTTTACTACATCAAAGGTGCTATATAAATGCATGTTGTTGTAGTTGTAGTAGTAGTAGTAGTAAACATTGAATTTGGTATTTTGTGATTGGCTCCTGGATGTGTGCCTGTCTCTCTCTTGCTCATAGATTAGTATTTATAATGTTAACCTGTATTTTATTAAAAATATGTAATTAGAGCTTTCAAAATTTAGTTCATTTGTTTTTGTTTGGAAAAAAGAAAATGCGGAAAGAATCTCTCTACCCGTCTCTCTGACAGTTGTTAATAATTAGTATGTTCACATTTTTCTAATTGCCAACTTAATGAGTTAATTAGAGACAGTTTGCAAAATGAACTCAATTGCAATGAGGAAAGCTCTTTTTCTCTTTCACCACCTTGCCCACCCCCCAAAGTCTGTGTCTGTCTCTCCCTCCCTTCTCAGCTTAATACACTTTCTAAAGTTTATGGCGCATGAAGCAGAAACAAAAGAAAAATATCCTATCTGCACATCTGCGTGTTGGGCGATTAGATACGGTGCACATGTGCAGACTATGCAATTTAAATTCAGCTCAGTCACCGCTCTGGACTAAAATATTGACCAAGCCCAGGCTTTTGGGAGAGGCTGATGCCTTCAAGTAAAAACTTTAATGTGTATTAAAATCTCCAGAGGCAATTCAGTGGATACAACTAATCATGTTATTGTGCAATATGCTTTGTGAATTTTAAAATTTTGTTTAAACCCATATTTTGGATGTTGGAAAAAATGTTGTTAGAGAAAATAAATGTCTGATAGAAAAATAATTTCTAACATTTTAAGTGATTTGTTGGAATTCAGTGGCCAGAGTGTACTCGTTATAAAGTAGCAGGTACTGTGTATGTCACAGGCTTTGACAGGGTTAGTGTTGAAGTTTTAATATGGAAAATAGGTATCATAGTGCCACCTGTACCTGGTACAGCAGGAGTTTTCAATGAAATGTGTGCCCCACATATCAAATTTAATATAAAATAAATTATATAGATAGATATAGACTTGCAGTTAAATAGCAAAATGTACGGCAGTTTGGGAAGCAGAAAAGTAGAGTTGGTTGGAGTATACGGAGTTTCTGTGCAGTACAGGCTGAGGCACTGGGAAACACAAAGCTGAGCTGCTGCAACGCCACCACTGGTAGGAGAGTGTAATTACAGTGTGACAAGTTTACGTTATAAATGTGGACACAAGGATTTATAACGGGGGGAAAAAAAAGTTGATGTGGGATGTGTGCAGATGGTTTTTAATAGAAGATAATTTATTTATAATATATATTTACTGTTAGTGTTGAAGTTTTAAAAAACCTATTATTCCATATGACGCAAAATGACGATTGCTGTAATGTAGTGTCCTCTATCTCTGTTCACGCTGTGTATCTTTTAGTGTCTACAGCACATGGAATTTCTTTACCAACTGGGAAATGTATAATACAGTAAATAACACATGGCCAGAATCAATTGCTTCAGTAAGGAAGAGGGTGAAGAAGAGAGTAGGTGGAGGAGTCCTTCAGTCGGGCATCTGCGGTACTTGAGCTGTGCTCCCAAGTGTTTTTCTTGTAAACAACCCTTCCCTGTTAGCTTTTGTGTATTGTACAGCAGGGTAGTCAATATTTCCCACTTGTGTTGATACGTTGATTAGAAATTTGTGAATTTGTACAGAACACAGTGAATGTGCTTTTTGTTCATTCATGTTCATGTTCTGTTGTACAAAGCAAGGCTGTTCGACTTTGAGGTTTCATTGCCATCTCTGAATGCACATTACGTGCAGCAATTACTGATTTGCATGCTAGTTCTAGAATGTAAAGGTTACTGAAAAGTCTTGCATTGTACTGGACATAGGCGGTCACGTGTACTATGAGTACTGATTTGCTTTAACCCAGAAGGCATTGAGTTAAAACAATGCCTGGTTGATCCACTGTAAACTATTTTACAAAATTTAGATATAATTGAGATGTCGCGCTGTCTTTGTGGCTGGAATCGTTGTAATGGCCGCAGGGAAGATAAGGAAATGGTGGGAGAGTAGTGGGAATGTAGTGGCTTGATGACCTTGCGCAGGAGTGGGATGCCTGTAAGTGGTCACTGGAGTCTCTTGTGTAGAGAAATTCGAGTACAGGGCCAGGAATTTAGAGGAGGCAGGAAACAAGAGAATATAGGTGCAAAAGTAACTTTAAAAAGTCCCAACAATGTAACCTTCAGATTAAAAATTCAAAAAACTTCAATAATTAGCCAGATTAAATCTGGAACATAGAGCAGCAGATGCTGCAGTAACTAAGAAGCAATCAGTGGATAAACAGTCAGGCTCTGTGGTGTGACAGAAGGGCATTTATAAGTAGGTTTTTAAATTTATATGGAAGAAAATACCATTTGCTGGTGTCACAGGGAAACCTAACAATAAGTGTGGGCAGATAATGTGATTCCTCCAATGGGAAATTCTTAGAGGACATTTCCATGGAACACATAATCCATGTACTTATTTAATTTATTACAGATATATTAAAAGTCTGGTGTATAATACTTGGTTCCTGCACCTTCAGGAAGTAAGTTATTCCTCTTTATTAGACACTTTGAGCATCTTTTTAATATAAAAAAATATATTTTTTAAAGCAAAGACTAGCTAACCTGTGGTAGTGGGGTGGGATTCCTTGTAGGGGATCACCCACAAGGCTTTCTCATAAATTGTTACTGAGAGCGAGGGGAGAGGTGAAGAGAAATGTCATTATGCAGTAGGTTATTTGAACACGAATGCTATGCCACAAGGAGTAGTTGAGGCAGAGACTGTTGCATTTTTAAAGAAAAAAGTGGGTAAACCTGTGAGGAAGAGAAATATGAGAGATATGGGGGGGGGAAAGCAGGGCAGTGGGATTCATTTTAGATTGCCATATGGCATTCTTCCTTGTTGTGAATTACAATGCTTCTAAACACAGAAAGGGGGGGGGAAGAGAGAGAAAAACAGGTGGAGAGAGAGAAAGAAAGAAACTCTCATTGAAGGAGAAGTGAGGTTATTTGCAGACTTTCCCTCAGCAGTATCCTTGGGTAGAAAGGTGTGTGAGGCTGAGCTTTTCTGTGGGGCTCATGAATTACAATTGGCTTGAGAGAGCCTTGTTTGTAGGCAGGGCTTGTGTGTGGTCAAGTGCCCCTACCATTGTTTTGTTAGCAGTTACACCAATGTTTGAGAAGGGGACAGATTTATTGGGTGGGGAATCAGAAAATTGAAAATCTAACCCTAAGGTAGAAGTCATGAACTTGGAGAGCTCTCTTCAATAATTGTTATCTCTCATTTTTAATGTTTAGTAGCAGAAGGCAGGCTTCCAGTTTAATCACAGTCCTGATGGGAACCTGAGTTTCACATTGTGATTCAAAAGTGAGAAATGGTGGTGTACTTATACAAATTTTATCGGCCCTAAATATTATTCAGTAAGATCAGTCTGAAAATTCAACCATATACAAATTTTCCCATTTGCAGAAGCATGTTGAAGTTGACAAGAGGAGGGAGACTAAATCAGTAACTGAAAGCTCCTGTGCTACAAAAAAAAATTGTAACCACTCTGTGTGTTTCTTCTCTTCCCACCCATCCTGTCGTCTTACCTCCATGATTATATATTTCGGGCTAATCCTTCTGTACCATAGATGCATGTTATTTTCTCCATATCCAATAGGTAAACTATGGCCTTGGCTTGTGCAGTTCTTGTAAGTTGGGCCAAATCTGTTTTCTTGGAGGAAGAAAGAGATGGACCTTCATTTGGCTGTCACCTAGTAAATTTGTAGTGCTTTAGTAAAGTTTACTTGCATTTGTAAAGCAGATTTAATTAAATGAACCTCTTTCAAAAAATAGTTTAAAAAAAAAGAGCTGATGCAGGATTTCAAGCACGCAACTCTTTTAAAACATATTCTGTGTTCAAAAGCTTAAACTATATACAGTATGAAAAATATCAGTGAAGTTCCATGTTAGATTTTGTATTAATCCTAGTCTCTTGACTTCACCAGAAATAACATGTAATAGCTGTACATGTGTTCATTTGTACAACACTGCAGTACTTTTGATATTTAATGGGTCCAATCCTTTCATTGACAAATTAGTAGTCCTAGAGACTTTTCAGTCTAGTATGATACTTGACAAACTCCTTTTAACGCACACACATTTGTTTTGTAGACTCTCATGGACATAATTTTATGATCTTAACCAGGCTGTGTTGTGAGGAATTCCAGTGTTTCTCTACAGAGAGGGAACCATTGATTTCATGTTGCCTGGCTTCTCTTGTGTGACTCGTTATTGAGTAGCATTGGCATAAGCTGAGCAGAATGCCATTCCAGCCTCTTGGTTAAGATATGGTATGTGAAATGGATTTTTCAGGAAAAGGGATTAAACATGAAACTTTCTACCTCAATCCACCTTTCCTGAGGGCAGCGAGTCATGGTGGTGTACAGCCCCTGGGGAGATGAAGACCCACTGCTATCTTAACTAAGTGGCTATTCTTTGAGGGTCAGTGAACTATTTGACCCGGGAGGGGAAGGCTACTCCAGCTACCCCCCAAAAATGTTCTTGTGTGTGTACATGGTCACTGCAGAACGTCAGAAGTAACAATTGTAGTGTATGTACTTTGCAGAAGGAACTATATTCTGCAGCCCCTGTATACTGCAGTACCAGTAGTGACCACCCCTGTATATAAGCCTGTGTAGTTGTTGTGTATGTCCCTTTAAGGGAATAACTGGTCTCAGACTGCAGTACCGGCAGTGACCATCCCTGTATAAAAGGCCCTGGCAGGCTTCTGTAGTTTCAGTTTCCAGATTGTCTCCATTCAGTAAAGACTTGTTAAACCAACTCCTGCATTCCGTGTCTCCATTAACACACGGATTTAATACTGGCGACGAGTAAGAAACGAACTTACCTGCAACTCGGCAGCACCTCAGACGACGTTATTGAAGGTCGAAGCCAGAAAAGAAAAAAAAAATAATCCAAAGAAACTCGAGAAACGGGCGTCGACCGTGGGCAACCGCCCTCCAAATCATCGGATTGAAAACTTGCAGGGGAGGCTGTCAAGAGCCAGGCTTGGTTCCCCAGGCTGTGGTTTCCCAGCTAATCGGGCTGGTGGCAGGTAGTGCACTGATCCTTCCTGGGCTGCGGCGGGCTAGAGCTCGATCGGGTGGCTCTGCAACGGGGCCGGGCAGCGAGTCGGGAAGCAAAGAGAGAGAGAGGGTGGAGCACACAGGGCGTGGCCGGTGCTTCGCAGCCGGGCAGCGTTCGGACCTAAGAGGAGGGAGGGAAGTGTCCCAGAGGGTCCGCTCCACGACGGGAACGGTTAAAAATAAAAATACCATGGAGAGCGGCGTTGACAGCAGCGGGAATGCGCGGGAGGCGCCATCTTAACTCGGCGGGGAAGAAGGAAAAGCGCGGGAGGCGCCATTTTGATCCATCGGGGACGAAGGAAAAGCGCGGGAGACGCCATCTTAGATTTTCAAGATGCTAAAGACTGGTGATATCACTACCTTCGATAATGCAATAGAAGACTGGACCACGTATGTGGAAAGAGTCGAGGTATATTGCGAGGCAAACGAAATAGCCGAGGGGAAAAAGGCATCGGTATTGCTAAATTTAATGGGCGCAAGAACGTACGGCCTATTGCGGGACCTGATTACTCCAGCTAAACCGAAGGCGAAGAGTTTTAACGAAATTGTTGCTATCCTACAGGAACACCTAAATCCTACACCGCTGCTGATAGCAGAAAGATTTAAATTCCACAGGAGAAATCAGCATAAAAATGAGAGCAATGCTGATTACCTTACGGAACTACGCAAGCTATCAAAGCACTGCCAGTTCGGAGCAGGACTGGCAGATACCTTATGGGACAAATTTGTCTGTGGACTCCTGAGTGAAGGAACACAGAAGATGTTACTCTCAGAGAAAGAGCTGACGCTAGATAAGGCTTTCCGCGTGGCAGTATCGTACGAAGCAGCAGCAAGGGGAGCTGCGGAAATACAACAAAAGCCACAGGAATACGGCACCCACGAAATGACACGGGGGATTTGCAAAATGTTATCGCTGCGGCAAAACAAACCATGACCAGAAGGACTGCTGGTCCAAGGACAAAATATGCAGGCAATGTGGAAAGATGGGACACATTGCACGAGTTTGCAGGTCTGAGAAGAAGACCAACGACAATAAAAAGGCTACTAAGGAACCGTACAGGAAAGTACAAAAGATGACTGACAGTAGTTCCGAAGACCAGATGAGCGATAGTGAATCCGGGAACAAGAGACTAAGCTGTCTCAAACTTCACAACGTAATCGCAAAAGAGGATCACCGAACCATTTGGGTCACCCTCACGATAGCAGGGTCTCAAGTCAAAATGGAATTGGATACAGGATCAGCTCTAACCGTCATGAATCGACGAGACTACGAGCAGCTATTCTCATACATACCCTTGAGAGAGACATCCATTGTCTTGAGTCATAGAGTCATAGAGTTTTACAGCACAGAAAGAGGCCCTTCGGCCCATCGTGTCTGCGCCGCCCATCCATCCCTGTCCAGTCTAATCCCATTTTCCAGCATTTGGTCCATAGCCTTGTATGCAATGGCATTTCAAGTGCTCATCCAAATGCTTCTTGAATGTTGTGAGGGTTCCTGCCTCTACCACCCTTTCAGGCATTGAGTTCCACATTCCAACCACCCTCTGGGTGAAAAAGTTCCTCCTCAAATCCCCTCTAAATCTCCTGCCCCTTACCCTGAATCTATGCCCCCTTGTTATTGACCCCCCTACTAAGGGGAAAAGTTCCTCTTTGTCTACCCTATCTATGCCCCTCATCATTTTGTACACCTCAATCAGGTCCCCCCTCAGCCTTCTTTGCTCCAAGGAAAACAACCCCAGCCTGTCCAGCCTCTCTTCATAGCTGAGGCGCTCCATCCCAGGTAACATCCTGGTGAATCTTCTCTGCACCCTCTCCAAAGCAATCACATCCTTCCTATAGTGAGGCGACCAGAACTGCACACAGTACTCCAGCTGTGGCCTCACCAGCGTTTTGTACAGTTCCATCATAACCTCCCTGCTCTTATATTCTATGCCTCGGCTGATGAAGGCAAGTATCCCATATGCCTTTTTAACCACCTTATCTACCTGTTCCGCTGCCTTCAGGGATCTATGTACATGTACACCAAGGTCCCTCTGACACTCTGTACTTCCTAGGGTCCTACCACTCATTGTGTATTCCCTTGCCTTATTTGTCCGTCCAAAATGCATCACCTCGCACTTTTCAGGGTTAAATTCCATTTGCCACTTTTCCGCCCATCTGACCAACCCGTTTATATCGTCCTGTAGCCTGAGGCTTTCCTCCTCACAATTTACCACCCCACCAATTTTCGTGTCATCTGCGAACTTACTGATCATACCTTTTACATTCTCATCCAAATCATTTATGTAGATCACAAACAACAAGGGACCCAGCACCGATCCCTGAGGTACCCCACTGGACACAGGCTTCCAGTCACAAAAGCAACCTTCGACCATCACCCTCTGCCTCCTGCCACTCAGCCAGTTTAGGATCCAACGCGCCAAGGCACCCTGGATCCCATGGGCTCTTACCTTCTTGACCAGTCTCCTATGCGGGACTTTGTCAAAAGCTTTACTGAAGTCCATGTAAACCACATCCACAGCATTTCCCTCATCCACCCCACTAGTCACCCCCTCGAAAAATTCGATCAGATTTGTCAGACATGATTTACCCTTGACAAAGCCATGCTGACTATCCCCGATTAATCCTTGCCTCTCCAAGTGGAGACTAATTTTGTCCCTCAGAATTTTTTCCAATAATTTCCCTACCACAGATGTTAGGCTCACTGGCCTGTAATTCCCTGGTTTATCCCTGCTACCCTTCTTGAATAATGGTACTACGTTAGCTGTTCTCCAGTCCTCTGGTACATCCCCTGTGGCCAGAGAGGTTCTGAAAATTTGTGTCAGAGCCCCTGCAATCTCCTCCTTTGCCTCCCACAGCAGCCTGGGATACATCTCGTCTGGGCCTGGGGATTTATCCACTTTTTGGCCTGCTAAAACCGCAAGCACCTCCTCCCTCTCGATGCTAATATGTTCAAGTATGTCACAGCCCCCTTGCCCGATTTCTATGTCTGCATCGTCTTTCTCCATCGTGAACACAGATGCAAAAAATTCATTTAAAACCCCGCCTACATCATCTGGCTCTACACACAGATTGCCACTTTGGTCCCTAATGGGCCCTACCCTTTCCCTGGTTATCCTCTTGCCCTTAATATACTTATAAAACATCTTAGGATTTTCCTTTATTTTGCTCGCCAGTGTTATTTCATGGCCCCTCCTCGCCCTCCTAATTTCTTTTTTAAGTATGCCCCTGCATTTTTTATACTCCTCTAGGGCTTCTTCCGTCTTTAGTCTTTTGTAACTGCCAAAAGCCCCCCTTTTATTTCTAATGCATTTTTGTATATTCCTTGTCATCCAAGGTTCCCTTTGCTTGTTGGTCCCACCCTTGACCTTTACAGGAACATGTTGGCGTTGTACTCTCTCTATTTCCCTTCTGAAAGTCTCCCACTGTTTTGATGCGGATTTTCCTATAAGTAGCTGCTCCCAGTCCAATTTGGCCAGATCCTGCCTTATCATATTAAAATCGGCCTTCCCCCAATTTAGAACCCTTATTTCCGGGCCGTCTTTGTCTTTTTCCATGACCACCTTAAATCTCACCGAATTGTGGTCACTGTCGCCAAAATACTCTCCTACTGACACTTCCACCACTTGCCCGGCTACATTCCCCAGAATTAGGTCCAGTACCGCCCCCTCTCTTGTAGGACTTTCTACATGTTGGCTCAAAAAGCTCTCCTGGATGCACTTTAAGAATTTTGCACCCTCTAAGCCTTTCACACTCTGACTATCCCAATTTATATTGGGGAAGTTGAAATCCCCCACTATTATTACCCTATTATTTTCGCACTTTTCTGAGATTTGCCTACATATCTGTTCCTCTATCTCCCCCTGACTGTTTGGGGGCCTATAGTACACTCCCAGCAAAGTGCTTGCCCCCTTTTTGTTTTTAAGTTCTACCCATATGGCCTCATTAGAGGAACCCGCTAATATATCATCCCTCCTTACAGCAGTAATTGACTCCTTAATTAATATTGCAACACCCCCTCCCCTTTTACACCCCCCTCTGTCTCGCCTGAAGATTCTATACCCCGGAATATTGAGCTGCCAGTCCTGACCCTCCCTCAACCATGTCTCCGTGATAGCAACAATATCGTACTCCCATGTGTTCAACAACAACTTCAGTTCATCCACCTTATTTGCAAGACTCCTTGCATTAAAATAAATGCCTTCCAGCCCTGCCATATTCTCTTTTGCCTTCACATATTTGCTTTGCCTTCCCAGCTGACTTGTTTTTCCCTCTGTATTTGGCTGTAAATCACCCCCTACTATAGCTCCACTCTGTACCCCATCCCCCTGCCAAGTTAGTTTAAACCCCCCCCAGCAGTGCTAGCAAACCTCCCCGCAAGGATATTGGTTCCCCTCTGGTTCAGGTGTAAACCGTCCGACTTGTACAAGTCCCACCTTTCCCAGAAGCAGACCCAGTGATCCAGGAAACTAAAGCCCTCCCCCCTGCACCATCCCTTTAGCCACGCATTCATCTGTTCTATCTTCCTATTTCTATACTTACTAGCACGTGGCACTGGGAGTAATCCAGAGATTACAACCCTTGAGGTCCTGCTCTTTAATCCTTCACCTAGCTCCCTAAATTCTTGCTGCAGGACCTCATCCCTCTTTTTACCTATGTCGTTGGTACCAATGTGGACCACGACCACTGGCTGTTCACCCTCCCCCTCCAGAATGCCCTGCAGCCGCTCAGTGACATCCTTGACCCTGGCACCAGGGAGGCAACAAACCATCCTGGATTCACGTCTACGGCCACAGAAACGCCTATCTGTTCCCCTTACTATAGAATCCCCTACCACTATTGCTCTCCCACTCTTTTTCCCCCCTTCCTGGGCAGCAGGAGCACCGCCAGTGCCAGGAAGTTGGCTGCTGCTGCCTTCCCCTGGTGAGTCATACCCCTCAACAGTATCCGGGGCAAAAGTATACCCCAGAGGAAAAATAAGGGTGCCTGTCGAATACAACGGCAAGAAAATACGGAAATTGTATCTCTACATTCTGCAAGATGGTGGACCACCGTTATTGGGACGTGAATGGATCAGAAAGATAAGTTTAGACTGGCACTCCATTCAGGCACTGACGGTGGCTGGTAAAAAGGATGACGACGTCACTCCTGGACGATTGTCAACAATCTTAGCTGACGCCAAAGAGGTATTTCAACAAGAACTGGGCACTCTTAAAGGCATAACCGCCTCGATAAAAATAGAAGAGAATGCAATTCCCAAGTTTTTCAAAGCAAGACTGGTACCATATGCAATTCGCCCAGCTGTCGAGGCAGAGTTGGAGAATCTGGAGAATGCAGGCGTGTTATCTAAGGTAGACTGGAGCGAGTGGGCGACACCCATCGTTCCTGTCATGAAGAAAACGTTAAACAATAAGTCTGAGGAGTCAAGGAAGGTTTGCATCTGTGGGGACTTCAAGGTGACAGTGAACCCAGTCCTTCACACAGTACAAAGATATCTTCGCCTCACTATCTGGAGGGAAGCGTTTTACAAAAATTGACCTAGCGCAAGCATATTTGCAGATGGAGGTTGAAGAATCCTCTAGGAAGTATCTCACGATAAACACTCACAAAGGTCTTTACCAGTATGATTGACTGGTATTCGGAGTAGCATCAGCTCCGGCGATATGGCAAAGAGCGATGGAACAAGTCCTGCAAGGGATTCCGAGGACTCAGTGTTACTTGGACGACATCCTAGTGACAGGTGAAGATGACAGTGAACACCTTGCCAACCTAGAGCAGGTGCTCACTAGACTACGTGAACATGGGCTACAAGCCAATCGCCCCAAGTGCGAGTTTTTTAAGAAACAGATATCGTATTGTGGCCACGTGATTGATGAAGAGGGGTTGCATAAGTCCCCTGACAAAATTGAAGTGGTAGTTAAGGCTCCAGCGCCTGAAAATGTGTCACAACTGAAGTCATTCCTCGGATTGGTGAATTACTACCATAAGTTTTTGCCAAATTTGTCCACAATTCTGCATCCACTGAACGCCCTACTACGAACGGGAGTAGCATGGAAATGGAGCAATGAATGTAAGCGGGCCTTTCAGAAGAGTAAGGACCTAATCACTTCAAGAGAAGCATTGGCTCACTACAACCCATTACTACCGATAAGACTGGCGTGTGATGCGTCTCCCTACGGCATTGGGGCGGTACTGTCACATAAATTCCTTGATGGTTCTGAGAGGCCGATAGCTTTTGCGTCACGCTCGTTAACTTCAGCCGAGCGTAACTACGCCCAGATTGACAGAGAGGCCCTCAGCCTAGTGTGGGGGGTGAAGAAGTTCAATCACTACCTGCACGGTCAGAAATTTACTCTACTAACTGATCATCAACCTCTCGTCTCCATTTTCAACCCTCAGAAGGGCGTACCGATAATGACGGCACAACGGCTACAGAGGTGGTCCCTTTTCCTAGGGGCACACCAATATGACATCGAGTACAAAGGAACTAAACAGCATGGGAATGCTGATGGATTGTCGCGCCTACCGTTGCCGACGGTGGAAGAAGAACTGGCAGTGGATCCAGTGGAGTTATTCCACTCGACTATTGTCGAATGTCTCCCTGTGACGAATGCAAACATAGAAAAGGAAACACGAAATGACCCAACACACTCCTGGGTCTATGATTTAACGGTGAAGGGATGGCCAGCACATGGCGAACCACTGCTGCCAGCATTCTCGCCGAGAAGAGAACAGCTGTCAGTGTGCAGAGGAACCTTGATGTGTGGATCCAGAGTAGTAATTTCACCCAAATTGAAGGATAGAGTGCTCAATGAGCTTCATAAGGGTCATCTGGGAGGGGTAAAAATGAAGAACTTAGCCAGAGCGTTTGTGTGGTGGCCGGGAATCGATAGAGAAATCGAAGAGATGACCAAGAGCTGTACAGGATGCCAGAAGGTCCAAAACGCCCCACCACAAGCCCCTCTACATCCATGGGAGTGGCCCTCATCTCCATGGCAAAGGGTGCACATTGATTTTGCTGGTCCCTTTATGGACTCGATGTTTTTAATTGCGGTGGATGCACATTCAAAGTGGCCAGAGGTAATAAAAATGTCCTCAACCACCACAGAAAAAACTATCACAGTCTTACGAACCATATTCGCCAGGAATGGGCTGCCTGAACAGATTTGCTCTGACAATGGACCACAGCTTGTGTCTGAAGAGTTCCGGAGGTTCTTAAAGAACAATGGTGTTAAGCATTACACATCCGCCCCATATCATCCAGCCACTAATGGATTGGCCGAGAGGTTTGTTCAAACATTCAAGAAGGCTATCAAGGCAATGTGTAATGAAGATATACCCCTACAACACAAGGTGGATAACTTCTTGTTTGCCTACACATGCGGTTACCAACCAAACTCCAGCCATGATGTTCTTCAATCGAAGACTACGATGCCACTTGGATTTGGTTAAGCCAAACGTCAGATGAGATGTGGAGAACAGGCAATTTCAGAATATGAATGAAATGCCAACCAAGAGTTTCAAGATAGGTCAACCAGTTTTGGCCCGGGACTACCGCACAGAGAAATGGCAGCCAGGAACGATCTGTACACGGCAAGGACCTCTAATGTATACCGTGGACGTTGGAGAAAGCATTGTAAGACGCCATGCTGACCAGATTCTAGAGTCACTGGAAAACCTCAACTCCACACCACGATCTGATACACCTGGCGATGAAACTGAAGTACCAATTGCATCTACCGCAGAATCGGTGATATTGGAAGCAGACGAATCAAGCAACGACATTGATCCCGACTCAACCTTGCCAGAAGAACCTGATATCCCAAAGAGGCGTTATCCAGACAGAATCAGGAAGCCTCCTCAAAGACTGAACTTATAATTGCTTAACTTCAACTAATGTATCTGGCAACCGTAATTGTAATTAGTTATTATTTAGTTGTTAAATGAATGTTATGTACTGTTTATCTAAAAGGGGAGGAATTGTTGTGTATGTCCCTTTAAGGGAATAACTGGTCTCAGACTGCAGTACCGGCAGTGACCATCCTGTATAAAAGGCCCTGGCAGGCTTCTGTAGTTTCAGTTTCCAGATTGTCTCCATTCAGTAAAGACTTGTTAAACCAACTCCTGCATTCCGTGTCTCCATTAACACACGGATTTAATAGTAACTTTTGCATAGTAGTTCCAGGTTGTCTCCACTCAGTAAAGACCTGTTATAACCAACTCCTGCAGTCCGTGTCTCAATTATACACGGACATAATAACAATCTGGCCTGTTTCTTTGTTTCTCTCTTTTTCTTTCCTTCTCTGTCTCTCTCCTTTTCTCCCCCAGCCTGTTAATGCTGAGGTCAATTGTACTGCTCTCTGACTAGTTTGCTTGAATTTGGAGTTTCCCTGGCCTTTATAGCTCAGTACCACTCAACATAATGCATTTACCTCTTGAAAGATTAGTGGAGAGTTTGGAAGTGTTTGCCAACACCAGTATTACATAGTCCTTTAATATAGTAGTGTTTGTTTATGGTTAACAAAGGCAGATATTATTTAGGTGCATATACAGTATGTAAATTTTTAATAGTTTCCATCTCCTTTGCATCATTGGTGGAACTAATGCATTTAGGAATATTCAGCCCCTCGAGCCTGTTCCGCCATTCAGTTAGATCATGTCTGATCTCTACATTAACTTTATTTGCCTGCCTTTGCTCCACATCCATTGTTATATTTACCTAACAAAAATCTATCCTTAGTCTTTGAAATTTTAATTGACCCAACATTCACAGCCTTTTGAGTAAGAGAGTTCCAGATTTCCATTACTCTTTTTGTGTGAAAAAGTGTTTCCTGATTTCACACTATAGCTTAGCTCCAATTTTAAGATTGTGCCCTCTTGTTCTAGATTTCCCCCACACTGGGTTATCTGTGTCTACCCTATCGAATCCCTTTATAATTTTAAACATCAATTTGCATTTATATACTGTAGCACCTTTAATACAGTAAAACATCCCAAGGTGCTTCGCAAGAGTGTTATCAAGCAAAATTTGACACCGAGCCACATAAGGAGACATTAGGACAGGTGACGAAAAGCTTGGCCATAGAAGTAGGTTTTAAGGAGCGAGGAGAGAGAGGTAGAGGAGCAGTTTAAGGAGGCCATTCCAGAGCTTGGGGCTCAAGACAGCTGAAAGCACAGCTGCCAATGGTGGAGTGAAGGAAATCAGGGATGCATAAGAGGCTAGAATTGAAGGAACGCAGTGTTCTTGGTGGGTTGCACGAGGTTACAGAGATGGGGGGTGGGGGGAGGTGATGAGGCCATGGAGGAATTTGAACATAAGGATGAGAATTTTAAAATTGAGGCATTGCCGGACCCGAAGCCAATGAAGATCAGAGAGCACAGTGGTGATGGGTGAACGGGACTTGGTGAGAGTTAGGAGACGGGTGGCTGAGTGTTGGATGAACTGAAGTTTACGGAAGGTGGAAGACCAGCCGGGAGAACTTATAGAAGAGTCGAGTCTGGAGGTAATAAAAGCATAAGTGAGAGTTTCAGCAGCAGATGGGCTGAGGCAGGGGTTGGCGATGGGTGATGTTACGGAGGTGTAAGTGGACAGTCTTGGTGATGGAGAGGATATGGGGGTCAGAAGCTCAGCTCGGAGTTGAATAGAACAGTGAGGTTGCAAACAGTCTGGTTTTGCGTTAGACAGTGGCCAGGGATGGTGTTGGAATTGATGGCCAAGGAGTGGAGTTTGTGGCGGTGGCCAAAGACAATCGCTTCGGTCTTACCATTATTTAATTGGAGGAAATGAAAGAACTCTAATTAGATCACTCCTCAACCTTCTAAACTCAAGGGTATACAAACCAGGTTTATGCAATATGGCCTCATAATTTAACTCTTTCAGCTCTGGTATCATTCTGGTGAATCTGCGCTGTACCCCCTCCAGTGGGAATATATTTTTCCTGGGGTTTAGTGCCCAAAACTCAAGCCGATACTCCAGGTGGGGTCTGACCAAGGCTCTGTACAATTGAAGCATCACTTCTTCCCCATTGTATTCCAGCCCCCGTGAGATAAAGGCTAATATTACATTATCCTTTTTAATTACTTTTTGTACCTGCACACTAGCTTTTAGTGATTTTTGTACATGGGCGCCTATATCCCCTTGCTCCTGCACAGTCCCTAGTCTCTCACCGTTTTAATAAAAATAAATCTGATTTCTATTTCAAACATTAATTTAGTACTGATGAAGGATCTACATCCAAAATTTTAACTTGTCTTTTCTTTGGATAGATGCTGGTATTTCCAGCATTTTCAATTTTTATTATTTAGCATGGTATACTTTATACACAGGACTAGCATAGTGATAAATTACAGAAAATAAAGTGTGTATAATTTGACTTTGCAAACTGCATTGCAATGCTGGGAGGAATGTTCACCAGAGAGCAACATCGATCTGAATGCTTTACAAGTACTACGATCATAGATGGTGTATTTTCCATTTTTATCAGTTACCATGTATCTGCTTTATATTCCATCTGCTAACTGAAGCTATGGTATAAATTTCTAGCAGTAGTGATGTTTGAATACAAATTTCCATCTAGTGGCTGTTGTGGACAGAACGGTTTTTGCTTTTCTGCTACTATATTGCATTGTAAGATTAAAATATATAAAAATGTACTGTAGCTTGTTTTCAAGAGGCAGTAGTTCCAAGGTTGCAGGACAATCCAACAGGAGAGACCAATTTGAGTCTTTTTTACTTATGGTTTTCAATGATGCTTCTTCAACTTATTCCATTTATAAAGCAGCTTGCTATTTTCTAGAAGAGGATAGTGTAAGAATATTCGGTTAATCTTGTGGTATCTGTGGGTTTTCTTAGCTACCTCTCAAGCTGTATTTTAACAGATGATGCCTGTTTCTAATTGTGATTTGTTTGCAGTTAATTCCCCAATTATTTATTTCTCTACCCAGTGTTTCAGTGGATCACAATGGAATGGCGAAGGCTTTCTTTTGGATGCAAGTCTTTAAGAGGGCACCTCAGATGTATTGTGCATGAAGTCTGATGCTATAGTGGTGAAGTCAGTTCCTTTACATGTTTGAACCCCAGCAACAATAGATACTGTAGTTGAGTTCACCAGCTATTACCTGGAATTAAGGGTGGTCATGTCTAAACTTGCACCCTGAGGAAATGGGATATGTGGAGGGGGTGGGTGGTTGGGGTGGGGTGAGTGAAAAATCCTAGTTGTGTTAGGATCTGACACTCAATCCGCCTTGCCCGTGGAAGTACAGCTCCCCTCAGCAGAGCATTGAATGGATATTGACATCATAAATTACAGGTATGAGTTGGGCTTCTTTTTTGTCTTAGCTAGAAAAAGAAGCTGGATAAGTACATGAGGGAGAAAGGAATAGAAGGATATATTGATGGGGTGAGATGAAGTAAGGTGGGAGGAGGCTTATGTGGAGCATAAACACCGGCAAAGACCAGTTGAGCCGGATGGCCTGTTTCTGTGCTGTAAATTCTATGTAATTATGTTGTCATAAGAGATTCTTTATAAGGCCACGAGTACACCACTGGTACATGTATCAAAGTGTCTATTCCTGAAAATCTTCAGCAGAACAGCACCTGTCCGGACCAATGTTCCTTTTACTTAGGTTTGTTACTGCTCAAAACTGGTGAACCTGACATTTAGCGCTTTGTGGTTTTTGGTTTAGCTATAGATTAAAATGCGAGTTTCCTCCAGCTGCAGCTGTTGAAGGCATTGTTTCCACTGTGGAGTGGCTATATTGTGATACTTTATGAAAATGTGTGATCAAGCAGTAACTCACTATGAAGGTGTTTACAGTGATGAAACCCATACCACAGTTGTGCTAATGGTTATAGGTATCAAGATATTAACTAATACAAAAGCAAAATACTGTGGATGCTGGAAATCTGAAATAAAAACAGAAAATGCTGAAAGTACTCAGCAGATCAGGCAGCATCTGTGGAGAGAGAAACAGAGTTAATGTTTCAGGTCGAACAGGTTTTTAAGCAAGTGCAGGGAAAGGGAGGCGGGGATGAAAGAACAAAAGGGAGGGTCCGTGATAGGATGGAAGGCAGGAGAGATTAAGAGATGGTGCAAGTCAAAAGGAGACGGTAATGGGAAAAGATATGAACTAACCTTGTTGGCAGTAGTTTTTTGTTTAATTCAATGTGTGGCCTCGAGTTTATACTTTCTGCAAGTGACAATCAGGACTACATGATCACTTAAAACACATCCCGGCTATCGTGCTGAAGACTTGTGCTCCAGAACTAGCCGTGCCTCTAGCCAAGCTGTTCCAATACAGCTACAACACTGGCATCTATCCGACAATGTGGAAAACTGCCCAGGTATATCCTGTCCATAAAAAGCAAGACAAATCCGACCCGGCCAATTACCGCCCCATCAGTCTACTCTCAATCATCAGCAAAGTGATGGAAGGTGTCATCGACGGTGCTATCAAGCGTCACTTACTCACCAATAACCTGCTAACTGATGCCCAGTTTGGGTTCCGCCACGACCACTCTGCTCCCGACCTCATTACAGCCTTGGTCCAAACATGGACAAAGGAGCTGAATTCCAGAGGTGAGGTGAGAGTGACCGCCCTTGACATCAAGGCAGCATTTGACCGAGTATGGCATCAAGGAGCCCTAGTAAAACTGAAGTTAATGGGAATCAGGGGGAAAATTCTCCGCTGGCTGGAGTCATACCTAGCACAAAGGAAGATGGTTGTGGTGATTGAAGGTCAATCATCACAGCCCCAGGACATCTCTGCAGGAGTTTCAGGGCAATGTCCTAGGCCCAACCATCTTCAGCTGCTTCATCAATGACCTTCCCTCCAACATAAGGTCAGAAATGGGGATGTTCGCTGATGACTGCAGAGTGTTCAGCGCCATTCACAACTCCTCAGATAATGAAGCAGTCCATGCCCGCATGCAACAAGACCTGGATGACGTTCAGGCTTGGGCTGAAAAGTGGCAGGTAACATTTGTGCCTCAGAAGTGCCAGGCAATGACTATCTCCAACAAGCGAGAGTCTAACCACCTCCCCATGGCATTCATCGGCATGACCATCGCTGAATCCCCCCCCCCCCCCCATCAACATCCTGGGGGTTATCATTGACCAGAAACTTAACTGGACCAGCCACATAAATACTGTGGCAACAAGAGCAGGTCAGAGGCGAGGTATTCTGCGGCGAGTGTCTCTCCTCCCGATTCCCCAAAGCCTTTCCACCATCTACAAGGCACAAGTAAGGAGTGTGATGGAATACTGTCCACTTGCCTGGATGAGTGCAGCTCCAACAACACAAGAAGCTCGACACCATCCAGGACAAAGCAGCCCGTTTGATTGGCACCCCATCCACCACCTTAAACATTCACTCCCTCCACCACCGGCGTACCGTGGCTGCAGTGTGTACCATCTGCAAGATGCACTGCAGCAACTCGCCAAGGCTTCTTCGGCAGCACCTCCCAAACCCGTGACCTCTTCCTCCTAGAAGGACAAGGGCAGCAGGTGCTTGGGAACACCGCCACCTCCAAGTTCCCCTCCAAGTCACACACCATCTTGACTTAGAAGTATATAGCTGATCCTTCATTGTGGCTGGGTCAAAATCCTGGAACTCCCTACCTAACAGCACTGTGGGAGTACTTTCTAGTATCTCAGCCAAACGGCTAATGTTCATTTCTGACTCTAGACAGTGATTGTCAACAAGCTATTCAATAGGTGATGGCGGGGGTGTTGCAGGTTATGGAAGGGGGGGTGGGGGCGGGGGAGATCAAAGCAGAACCTGATCTCGTGCATACTTTCTAGCAGCGGTCACTGGATAGTGTTCAGGAGCTCATTTTCTCTCCATAGCCCACGGGCACTGAAAGTGATTATACTGTCCTTGCTGTTAAACTGACTGACTAACTGACTCGGCTAACTCAGACTGGGAATTGAACCTGGGATCTTCTGATTGAGTGACTCAGTTACAAGTCTTTACCAACCATGCCATCAAGGGAGCAAAAAAGGGTCCTATCATTTCAAGACTAAGACTAGTGTGTGTTTAGCACAAGCTTTGATAGCTGACCTTGTCAGTGAATAGAAACTTACTTGCACTATTGTTGTTCATAGATAGAAACTGGTGTACTGAAATGTACAAATACTAGGATGTCCCTGTAGGTTCACATGGGAAGTGCTGCAACTAGAACTTCCAACAGTGGAAGATTAACAAGCCAATTGACCAATGATGAGTTGTAATGATTTTCTCATTTAGTAAGAAATGGATGTTTGAATGAATTAGCTGTTAATTTTCTTGTAAGCCACATTTATAAGATGGCAAGTAGGGAATAAATGACCTGCTCTCGTGCAGCAATTTTCTTCCTCTTTACTCGTAGAAGTAATTCCATGTTTGAATCCCTCCAGTCAGGTTTCCGGCCTGGCCATGGTACTGAAATGGCCTTGTCAAAGTCACAAATGACATTCTTTGTGACTGTGACCGTGATAAACGATCCCTCCTCATCCTTCTCGACCTGTCTGAAGCCTTCGACACAGTTGACCACACCATCCTCCTCCAGTTCCTCTCCTCTGTTGTCAGCTGGGTGGATCTGTCCTAGCTTGGTTCCATTCTTATCTATCTAATTGTAGCCAGAGAATCACCTGCAGTGGCTTCTCTTCCCACTCCCGCATCGTTACCTCTGGTGTCCCCCAAGGACCTATCCTTGGCCCCCTTCTATTTCTCATCTACATATTGCCCCTCGGCGACATCATCCGAAAACGCAACATCAGGTTCCGCCTGTATGCTGACGACACACAGCTCTATCTCACTACCACCTCTTTGGACCCCTCCACTGTCTCTGATTTGCTACACTGCTTGTCCGACATCCAATATTGGATGGGCAGAAATTTCCTCCAACTAAATATTGGGAAGACTGACGCCTTAGTCTTTGGTCCCTGCCACAAACTTTGTTCCCTGACCACTGTTTCCATTCCTGGCAACTGTCTCAAGCGGAGCAAGACCGTTCGCAGCCTTGGTGTTGTGTTTGACCCCGAGATGAGTTTCTGACCCCACATCCGCTCCATCACTAAGACAGCTTATTTCCACCTCTGTAACATTGCTCAAGTCCGCCCCTGCCTCCGCTCATCTGCTGCTGAAACCCTCATCCATGTCTTTGTTACCTCCACTTCCAATGCTCTCCCGGATAGCCTCCCATCTTCCACCCTACATAAACTTGTGCTCATCCAAAACTCTGCCCATATCTTAACTTGCTCTAAATCTCGTTCACCCATCACCCCTGTGCTTGCTGACCGACACTGGCTCCCGGTCTGAGAACACCTCAATTTTAAAATCCTCATCCTTGTTTTCAAATCCCTCCATGGCCTCACACCTCCCTATCTCTGTAGCCTCCTCCAGCCCTACAAGCCTTTGAGTTCTTTGCGCTCTTCCAATTCTGGCCTTTTGCGCATCTCCAATTTTAATCGCTCCACCATTGTCGGCTGTGCTTTCATCTGACTTGGCCCTAAGCTCTGGAATTCCCTTAAACCTCTCTGCCTCTCTACCCCTCTCTGCTCCTTTTAAGATGCTCCTTAAAACATTTGTTTGTTATACTGCACGCCAAGTTAAGGTAATCCTTTTTATAATTGTAAAGACTGGAAGCATTCATTATTGCAGTGTCTTAGCCAGTAGGTGTGGCTGTGACTGAGGCAGACAGCAATATTTTATAACATTTGGAGGCTGTATAATATTTAATGTGAGGTTTACACTCCTGAATATGTTTCTAAAACATGAAAAGTGAGTACTGTTAACAGTCCCTGTGTTGGAAATGAGCCATGGCTGCTATACCACAGGGAATAGACATCCGTGATAGAGACAAGTTGGCAGCCACGCGCCTGTGTAACTCAGTGGGTGTTCCCATCAGACCTCTCCGCTCATTCTCCTCCCCAGTGCCTGGGGGAAAAAATCCCTAGACTCTTATGAGTTAGATGTTTTGGTAGAGTAAATTTTATCAGCTGGAATAATATCAATGGGTATTTTCATATTTCTAGGAAATGCTTGGATATGGCAGAAAATGTCTTCAGGAGAATTCACGTTTGTAACTGGGCTGTGATACATTTGATATCAAAGATTGTGTATGGAAGATATGCTGTTTATTTTACCTCTGTCCTTATCACACTTTATTCCTTAGCCATTCTGGTATTTTCAAAAGCAAATGAGCACATGATGTGAAAAATGAGTGTTTCCACCAATTTTACATGTTGCTACTTTGCAGTGCTGTATCTGACCAATTCTCTGTCCCACCATAGTTGCCTCTATCACTCGCGCCTAACCCCATTGACAACATGGCTCTTTTCCAGCATGGACATAGTTAAATAGTGTTAACATTTCATATTTTAGTAGTGATCTCGCATTAAGCATGAAGGTAAGTGCCCCTTAAAAATAATTAAATTATTACTTTTCATTTTGGAGACATCTTTACAGGGTGAGGTAGTGTAGTGAATGCTTGTGGTTTTTCGAAATCTAGAGGATCATCTAACCATGTATTACAATATATTGCATCGGTCTAATTTGGGGCAGCCATTGTGAGTAATTGGAGTAAGCTAAACTTAAAAATATAAAGGATTACATTTTGTATTTCAGATTGCACTGTCCAAGCCTCCTCCTTTTAGAAGCAGATACATTTTTAAATGACTTGGAACTGATGACCAGAAATTGAAAAGTACCCGATTAATATAAAATCATAACAAATGGAGTAACTAGCACCCTCTACTTTCAGAGGAACTTGAGATTAAACTGCACAGCCTCTCATAGACTAAGAAAACTCAATAGGTACATAGAAATAACAGGAAACTTACAAATTGTCATATGTGAAAACTAACCCATCCCCTCTTTTTTTTGAGGGGCTGGTGGGGGGGGGGGGGGTGGGGGTGGAAATCACACATGCTACTGTTGTACAAGCCTTCACATGAAAAATATTGAAAGATAACTTGTCCATGATAACAAAATCACATGAAGACCTCTAATATCCTTTCAAAATTCCTTCCTATAAATGTGGAGAAAAGCTGTTACCTGAAGATTTTAGACCAGGAGGATCCATGATTTTTGACTTCCCCTTCTCTATCTTTCATCTTAGTGGCATCATCTGTAAACATAGGGTCAGCTTCCACAGGTATAATGAAGACACCCAGCCCTCCCTTTCCACCACTTCCCTTGGTCCCAGAGCCATTTCCTGCACTGTCAGTTTGCCTGCCTCACGTCCAGAATTTGCCACAATTGAACATTCGGTGGGCCAAATCCATATTTTTTGGCTTCCACCAAGAATTCTACACTTACTATTGACTCAATCCCACGCTTTCACTGCTTGCTTGTGGACAGCATGCAATCTCTGCATTCTGTTTGACCCAGAGTTGAGCTTCAAATCCCATATCCTATTAGTTCTTGAGACAACTTACTTCCACCTCCACCTTGCTTGCCTCTGCTCCCACCTTGCACTCACTGCTGTCAATCCTTATCCATACATTTATCACTTGTAGACTTGACTTCTCCAACATCCTCCTTCCCAGTGTCTTGACATCCTTCCTCATCAACTTCAAATGGTTCAAAGCTCTGCTGCCCACATCTGTTCCACATCCTTGCTGACCTACATTAGCTCTCTATCCCTCAATGGATTGAAATTAAAATTGCCTTGGCACACCCTGATGTTGGGATAGAGAGCCACATATCCAAGTTTGCCGATGACCCAAAGATAGGTGGTGCTGTAAAGTGTAGATGGAAGCATAAAATTACAAAGAGATATTAATAGATTAAGTGAATGGGCAGAACTGTGGCAAATGGATTTCAGTATAAGACAAGTGTGACGTCATCCACTTTGGACTAAAAAGGATAAATCCGAGTACTTTCTGAATGGTGAAAAGCTAGAACCAGTGGGGGTCCAAAAAGACTTAGGAGGTCCATGTACATAGATCATTAAAATGGCATGGACAGGTACAGAAAATAATCAAAAAGGCTAATAGCATGCTGGCATTTATATCTAGAGGATTAGAATACAAGGGGTTAGAAGTCATGCTACAGCTATACAAAGCCCTGGTTAGATTACACCTGGAGTATTGTGTTCAGTTCTGTGCATCACACCTTAGGGAGGATATATTGGCCTTGGAGGAAGTGCAGCGTAGATTTACTACAATGATACCTGGACTCCAAGGGTTAAATTATGAGGCGAGAATACACAAACTAAAGTTGTATTCCCTGGAATTTAGACAAATAAGGTGTGATTTGATCGAAGTTTTAAGGGGAACTGATAAGGTAGATGGAGAGAAACTGTTTCTGTTGGTTGGGGAAATTAGGAGTAGGGGATATAGCCTAAAAATTAGAGCCAGGCCTTAGGAAACACTTCTACACGCAAAGGGTGGTAGAAGTTTGAAACACTCTTCTGCAAGCGGCAGTTGATGCTGGGTTAATTATTAATTTAAAATCTGAGATTGACTGATTTCCTTTAACCAAAGGTATTAAGGGATATGTGGCAAAGGCAGGTATATGGAGTTAGGTCACAGATCAGCCATGATCTCATTGAATGGCAGAACTGGTTCGAGGGGCTAAATGGCCTCCTCCTGTTCCTATATTCCCTATCTCTAAACCCTTCTTCAATCTTGCAGCCATTCCTATGTCCTCTGACTTTGGTCTCCTGTACACTTCTTTCCCCCCCCCCCCCCCCCCATCTCCTTCAGCGGCAGAGCCTTCAGATGCTTTGGCCTTACTCTGGAGCTCTTTTGCCCTCGCTGCCCCTTTTTTCTCTCTCTCTCGCGTACTCTCGCTCTCTTTCACTGGTTAGCTGCTATTGTGCTAACGGCACAAGCATGGGGTGCATACCTAATACCTTGATTCACTGGTCCCTCTTGGTTTTTAATTTATTCAGCTGTAGGGTCTGGGACATTCTTCCTGTATGCTACTCGATGCCCCGAACTGACTGCATAAAAGCAGTACTACACAGTACTTTTAAGCCAGAGCAAGAGAGCACAGGTTTAAGGTTGTGAAGGACAAGGCTAGGACTGATGCCAGGAAATATCCCTTTACACAGTGTGATTGACAGCAGAGCTGGTTGCCAGGACACTGGACTCAATTAGAAAACAGCTAGTTGTATTGGGAAAATGGTAGGGTTGATATGCTGAGCTGGAAGCATTGATTTATGCATGTCTTTGCTTTCATTACTATTGTTTAGACTTGGGTCATTACTGTCGTGGTAGTGTATCTCAGTATATCAGATTTTAAGTTGTAGTGTCCTCTATACTTAGTAACTACAGGAAACTTTCGTTTAACTGGAGGTTAAATGTCCGGAATGCTCTATCTACTGGCAAAATTCAGGAGCCGTTTCCTATAAGCTTTTTTTACTTCTCGTTGCTTTTTTTTTCCAGTCAGGCTCTGCAAGGTCTAGCTGAAGCTGTTGCTTAGCTACAGAGACGCTTTTAAGCTGCGGCCGACTGTTTTGAAGCTGAACAGGGTTTGTTGATTCATACGCAGCTCAAAAGCTCCGTATGTTTTAACATTAGCGCTGGTTTGTATGGCAGTTTTGATGGTACGGCACCAGCTCGGTCCCATCAGTGCCGGATATCAGAAAGTTTCCTGTAATAATCCAGGAGCAATTGCGATGACCTGTTTTGAGGTGCATGACCTTAACTGTTTGGCAATGCATTGTTTAATTTGCAGCAATTTCATCCTTATTTAAACATGCAAGCTAATTGTTCAGTCCCATAGCATAACTCTGAAGGCCTCTGGGACAGAATGGGGATAATCCAAGTAAATTATTGAAACTGAGATATGAAGTGTCATGTACTAGCAACTTAAAAAAATAAATAAATAAACAATTAGAATTTTTTCCCTCCATATTCTCCTCTTTATAAAACGGTGCTGCCTGTATCCTATCCTGCACCAAGTCCCACTCGCCTATTACTCCTGTGCTGGCTCCCAGCCCTCCAATGTCTCTAATTTAAAATTCTCATCCTCTTTTGAAATCCCTTCCTGGGCTTGCCTCTGCCTCTCCCTCCTTCAGCCCTCCATTCATCCCCCCCAAGAATTCCCTAGGTCATGAGCACTGAAGCCAGTTGTAGCGTCCTGACTGCCAGCCTGGCCAATTCGACAAAGGATTGATGTGGACTGTCGGATCTTTTGGTGGTCTTGGCTTAATTGAACCTGCCTTTATCAACTGAGGCATCAATGGTTTACTGCAGTGCTGTGAGTCTTCACCGTGCAGAGTGCATCTACCTCTTTATAACCACTTATAGTAGTAACAAGTAAAATATGTGTATTTTGCACATAAAAACTGCAGTTGCAGAGGAGCATCCCAGAGTGTTGGTGTACACTGAGCAGCACAGAGACGCAATTGTGGATGGGGATACTGGTGTAAGAGATGATGGGCTAGAATCCATATTATAACCCAAAAAGCACACTAATGCATTGCAAGCCAGTTAATGGACTCCCTCTTAACAGAGTGCATAAATTCCCTCTCCACCACTTGAATGTTCTGTTATTTTATTTTGGGATATTCTGTTGCGTGTTCCTTTACAGGCTCTTTATGGGTGTGGTTTGCATGGAGTCAGCAAATTATAGTTTAACCAAATAGAAGTATAACTAACTGGGTAGAATTTACATAACCTCCATAAATTTGTATATTGTGTAGACTCATTCCTGTGGAATTCAATAGGCTAGCTTTTTCACCCTGTTACAGGTTAGAAATCTTCTGGAGATGAGTTACAGCTCTACCTCCCTTACGGGATGCCCTGCTTTAAAATGCGTTTAGTCTCTGATAAATGGAACATTTTACTTCCCACCATAATGTTCAATTTTAGTTTTGGCACAAGCATTTAATCTTTTTATATTGTACTGCAGTCACCATTTTATTATAGTAATAAAGGGCCAGTATCAGGAGTTAATGTGATTGTGGAAATGTAAGTATGCAGCAGAACCTCATTGGGAGCTATCTCAAAAGTATAAGCAATGCTGTGACATTTCACTATATAGGAGAATATGACAATACCAAGCATGGCAGTAATATGTATTCATAAAACATTTGTGGAACAGGTGGTGGTGATTTACAGATCTTGTGGGCCAGTGCTATAAGCATTTTGCAACTCTGGCAGCGTGTACCCAGCTGATATACCTATCAATTCAGTTCATGAAAAGCGACGAGTTAAGTTAGTAACTATAGGTTTTTATTGGCTAAATAACAGAGCCCACCCTCGTGGGTGATCGGATCCAACAAGGAGGAATACCAGCCAGTCGACCACCTTTATACCTGGGCAAGCAGGCGGAGCCATGGGCAGAGTCAGCTGTGGTCAGCCCAGGTATAACAGCGTGACAAGAGGTGACCTTGTGTAGTGATACAACAGTGTAAACAGTGATAAACAGTGATAACCATAGTGTAACGATATAAACAGTGATAACCATAGTGTAACGATAGTGAACGATAAAAGTGGTTTACCACATTCACCCCTTGTTTAAATTTGAGTCCGGCGGGGTGAAGTGTACTACCAGTTCGGGTATGTCAGTCTGTCCGGAGGCCTCGTAAGCCTTTCTGATCGGCGCAGCAGCGGCGGCGGTGGTGCAGTATCCGATGTTAATGCTGGTGTCTGCGTGGTCGGCGAAGGCTCGTGGGGTTCCGGCATGCCGTCTACCTGGGCTGGATTTGGGGGGGTGGTGGGGGGTAACGGTGGTGTCTCAGGGGTGCCCGAGGGTGCGAGGTCTCGTAAGGAGACCGTGTCCTCCCGCCCGTCTGGGTATGCCACATAGGCGTACTGGGGGTTGGCGTGCAGGAGGTCCACCCTCTCGACCAGGGGGTCCGTTTTATGGGCCCTCACGTGCTTTCGCAGCAAGACGGGCCCCGGAGAAGTCAGCCATGTTGGTAGCGAGGTTCCCGTAGTCGACTTCCTGGGGAAAACAAACATTCGTTCATGGGGGGTGGCGTTAATGGCAGTGCAAAGCAGTGACTGGATGGAATGCAGCGCTGCCGGGAGGACTTCCTGCCAGCGAGAGGTTGGGAGGCCCTTAGACTTTAAGGCTAAGAGAACGGCCTTCCAGACAGTCGTGTTCTCTCTTTCCACCTGGCCGTTCCCTCGGGGGTTGTAGCTGGTGGTCCTGCTTGCAGCAATACCTCTCGCTAGTAGGAACTGGCGAAGTTCCTCGCTCATGAAGGATGAGCCCCGGTCGCTATGTATATAGTTCGGGAACCCGAACAAGGCGAAGAGGTCGTTCAGGCATTTGATGACCGTGGTACTGGTCGTGTCTGGGCAGGGGAAGGCAAAGGGGAAACGGGAGTACTCATCAATAATGTTGAGGAAGTACACATTACGGTCAGAGGACGGGAGGGGCCCCTTAAAATCGATGCTCAAGCGCTCGAAGGGGCGGGTGGCCTTGATCAGGCTTGCTCTTTCCGGCCTAAAGAAATGCGGTTTGCATTCGGCACAGGTTTGGCAGTTCCTGGTCATAGTCCTGACCTCCTCGATGGAGTAGGGCAGGTTGCGGGCCTTAATGAAGTGGTAAAGTCTGGTGACCCCGGGGTGGCAGAGGTCGTTGTGGAGGGTCTGCAGTCTATCAATTTGCGCGTTGGCGCATGTACTTCGTGATAGAGCATCTGGGGGTTCGTTCAGTTTACCAGGCCGGTACAAGATATCATAATCATAGGTGGAGAGCCCGATTCTCCACCTCAAGATCTTGTCGTTCTTGATTTTGCCCCTCAGCTTGTTATTAAACATAAAAGCGACCGAACGCTGGTCGGTGAGGAGGGTAAATCGTTTGCCTGCCAGGTAATGCCTCCAGCGTCGTACTGCCTCCACGATTGCCTGGGCCTCCTTCTCGACCGAAGAGTGTCGGATCTCAGGGCCCTGGAGGGTCCTTGAGAAGAAGGCCACAGGTCTCCCCGCCTGGTTAAGGGTTGCAGCTAGGGCGAAGTCGGATGCATCGCTCTCCACTTGGAAAGGGATAGACTCATCCACCGCGTGCATTGTGGCCTTAGCAATGTCTCCCTTTATGAGGGAGAAGGCTGCGCATGCTTCTGCCGTCAGGGGGAAGGAGGTGGACTTCATGAGGGGTCTGGCTTTGTCCGCATAATTGGGCACCCATTGGGCATAGTAGGCGAAGAGCCCCAGGGTTCTCTTCAGCGCCTTTGGACAGTGGGGGAGGGGAAGCTCCATGAGGGGGCGCATTCGTTCGGGGTCGGGGCCGATGACTCCGTTCTCTACTACGCAGCCGAGGATGGCAAGACGCGAGGTGTTAAACACACATTTCTCCTTATTGTAGGTGAGGTTCAGCCGTTGGGCCGTACTGGGGCTGTTGTAGATGGTCGTTTGGCTGAGGCTGTACGTCTGACTGGTCGTTTGGCTGCTCCGTTGTAGACATTTCAAAATTTAGCCAATAAAATTGATATACCTATCAATTCAGTTCATGAAAAGCGACGAGTTAAGTTAGTAACTATAGGTTTTTATTGGCTAAATAACAGAGCCCACCCTCATGGGTGATCGGATCCAACAAGGAGGAATACCAGCCAGTCGACCACCTTTATACCTGGGCAAGCAGGCGGAGCCAGCTGTGGTCAGCCCAGGTATAACAGCGTGACAAGAGGTGACCTTGTGTAGTGATACAACAGTGTAAACCGTGATAACCATAGTGTAACGATATAAACAGTGATGACCATAGTGTAACGATAGTGAACGATAAAAGTGGTTTACCACACCAGCCCTCTGCACTGACCTCACTGGCTGGCAGTCATTCTGTCTGCAGATGCCCTCTTTTTGCATTTGTTGCGTTGTGGTTTACATTTACCTTCAGTTCTGCTGTTCTTCACTCAGCTGCTCCTTAGATGCTGGATGGCAACTTATCACCTGTAACTGGAGGAAGGTAGCATCAGAAATCCACAAAGTTTGGACTCAAAACCACAGGGCTGTAAAGCATATGCCTAATTTCACACTCCGTTTTGTATCCTCCTGGGAATCTTGCTAAGAGTAAATGGATGGTTATTTCTTTGGTGTCACTCCGTAACCAGTTGTAGAAGGTGCTGAAGTGTGAGCCAAGCTTTTGTTTTTGTGAAATGATGACTCTAGTGCTGTGTCTGAAATATCCCAGTACATTTTCTGTAGGAATTTTGGATTGAGTCCCATGCGGTTTGTTCACATTTCTAAAAAATCCTGACGTTGGAGATGTTATCTGCAACTGTAAGTCCTAGTTTGAATTTCAGTCTTCACTGACCCTTGGACTAAGGTTTCATCCTTGGCCCGAACTTTTTCATCTTGGCTATGGGCTCAGCTTCTGAATGTATGCAACTGTCCCAGACCTCTACCTCTTTGCCACCATTCTTGGACTCCATGACCACCATTTTTCTATTGGATTATTTGCCTGACACCAGGTAATGGATAAGTCAAAATTGTTCCAATTTAATGTTGGCAGCTGCAAAGCCATTCTCTTTAGCTCCTAAAACTGCCCTGACTTCATTGCCCTTCCTACCTGGTCACAGACTGAACTCAAAGTGTGCAATTTTGGTGTACTGTTCAATCCTCTGGTGAGTGTCCAACTGCGTATGTACTGCGCACCATCAAGACCACTTGCTTCCACCTACGCAACATCATCTGCCTCTGCCCTTACTTCACTCCCACCACCACTGAAACCCTTATTTATGCTTTCTGTTCTTTCCAGATTTGTTTTCTCCAACACACTCCTCAACAACCTTCAGAGCTCCACTTTACATCAAATCCAATTCAAACCTCTGCTGCCCATAATCTGTCTCATTCACGGAAGATGATGCAAAAAACCTCCCGGAAATAGTGGAGAACCAAGGGCCTAGCGAGAATGAGGAACTGAAAGAAATTAGTATTAGTAAAATAATTGTACTGGAGAAATTAATGGGACTGAAAGCTGATAAATCCCCATGACCTGATAGCCTACATCCTAGGGTTTTGAAAGAGGTGACTATAGAGATAGTGGATGCATTGGTTGTCATTTTCCAAAATTCCATAGATTCTAGAACGGTTCCCGCAGATTGGAAGGTAGCAAATGTAATCCCACTATTTAAGAAAGGAAGGAGAGAGAAAACGGGGAACTGCAGACCAGTTAGCCTGACATCAGTAGTAGGAAAAATGCTAGAATCTATTATTAAGGATGTGGTAACGGGGCACTTGGAAAATAATAATAGGATTGGACAGAATCAACACGGATTTATGAAAGGGAAATCGTGTTTGACTAATCTGTTCGAGTTTTTTGAGGTTATAACTAGCAGAATAGATAAGGGGGGGGGACCAGTGGATGTGGTGTATTTGGATTTTCAGAAGGCATTCGAAAAGGTGCCACACAAGAGGTTATTAAACAAAATTAGGGCTCATGGGATTGGGTGTAATATGGATTGAGGATTGGTTAATGGACAGAAAAAATTAATATGAGTCATTTTTGGGTTGGCAGGCTGTAACTAGTCGGGTACTGCAAGGATCAGTGCTTGGGCTTCAGCTATTCACAATCTACATCAATGATTTGGATGAGGGGACCAAATGTAATATATCCAAGTTTGCTGATACAAAGCTAGGTGGGAATGTAAGTTGTGAGGAGGATGCAAAGAGGTTTCAAGGGGATATAGACAGGCTAAGTGAGTGGGCAAGAACATGGCAAATGGAATATAATGTGGAGAAATGTTTCAGTTCCCTGCTCCATTATTATTGGCAGAGCCTTGAGCTGCCTTGGCCCTAATTTTGACACTACCTTCCTATCTGCCTTGCTATTTCTTACCCCTCTTTTAAAAGCCTTTTGGAAAACTACCTCTTCGACAGCTGTGTTAACTCTCCTATCTCTCCCTGCTTGGTGATCTTTACTCCTTTTGTGAAGTGCCTAGGGATGCTTACCATGTTAAAAGTGCTGTGTTAAGGCAAGTTGTTGTTGCACTTGGGATTCATGAAGGCATTTTACTATCTGAATGTCCGGAAGAGGGAAAAATTAGGATTGGGAACTCCATTTTATCATCTATTACTTCAGCATCCCTTCTACAGCTGACAGCCACCTGGCATTTGTTGTGTCTGCATGCTGGATTGCCCTACCCTCCAATTAAAGACAACGTAATGTGAATTCAGGGGCTGGGATGAGGAAAAGAATACCAAAAACAAAGGCCTGTATGTTGTACTTTTTACTTTACTTTTTGTGTATGCTGCCTATGGAAGGACGTTGCAGGGAGTTCCCTTTACACTGTACCCTGTATAGGTGTCAGCTGTGGCTCAGTGGCCGCACTTGCGCCTCCGAGTCAGAAGGTTGTGGGCACACGCTCCACTCCAGAGACTTGAGCACATATTCTAGGCTGACATTTCAGTGCAGTACTGAGGGAGTGCTGCACTGTCGGAGGTGCTGTTAAACCGAGGCCTTGTCTGCCCTCTCGGGTGAACTTTAAAAGATCCCGAGGCACTAGTACGATAGCAAAATACTGCGGATGTTGGAAATCCGAAATAACAGAAAATGCTGGAAAAACTCAGCAGGTCAGGCAACATCCATGGACAGAAATTTGAGTTGACGTTTCGGGTCGACCCCTTCTTCAAAACTGGAAAGAAAAGATAGATCGGAGGCAGGGCTGCGATCGGACAAAAGAATAAAAGAAACAAAAGCAGTAAAAAAGAGACAATAAAAGGTGTTAGAAGCTAGACGAGATGGTAATAGGCTGAGATTAGGTGTAAAGTGTACTGGCAGGGCAAGGGATAGCTGCCAGGTGTGTGAGCGAAACAAAAGGAAAGGGGGGGGGGGGGGAAAAGGAGTGGAAAAATTACAAGAAAAAATGAAATAGGGGCCGAGGTTATGATCTGAAATTGTTGAACTCGATATTGAGTCCGGAAGGCTGCAGAGTGCCTAATCGGAAGATGAGGTGCTGTTCCTCGAGTTTACGTTGAGCTTCCGTGGAACAATACAAGAGGCCAAGGACGGTGAGGTCCGAGTGGGAATGGAGCGTTGAATTAAAATGACAGGCGACCGGAAGCTCGGGGTCACCCTTACGGACTGAACGGAGGTGTTCCGCAAAGCGGTCACCCAATCTACGTTTGGTCTCCCCAATGTAGAGGAGACCGCATCGTGAGCAGCGAATACAGTATACTAGATTGCGAGAAGTACAAGTAAATCGCTGTTTCACCTGGAAGGGGTGTTTGGGGCCCTGGACAGTGGGAAGGGGGGAGGTATAGGGGCAGGTGTTACATCTCCTCCGCTTGCACGGGAAGGTGCCAGGCGAAGGGGAAGGGCTGTTTGGGGTGATAGAGGAGTGGACTAGGGTGTCTCGGAGGGAGCGGTCCCTGCGGAATGCCGCAAGGGGAGGGGAGGGGAAGATACGTTTGGTGGTGGCCCGAGGCACTATTTGAAGAAGAGCAGGAGAGTCCAGGCCAATATTTATCCCTCAACCAACATCACTAAAAACAGATGACTTGGTCATTGCTGTTTGTGGGACCTTGCTATGTGCAATTTGGCTGCCATGCTTCCTATATTGCAACAGTGACTGCATTTCAAAAGTATTTAATTGGCTGTAAAGCACTTTGGCAAATCCTAAGGTTGTGAAAGGTGCTACATAAATGTAAGTTCTTTTCTTTTCCATGTGGTTTTACGTTTACTGTACCGTGCTTTTTTTTATACTGTTGTGTTTACTTTATATTGTACGTTTGTGGTTCTTTTATACTGTAGCCTTACTGTTACATGTCACGTGCTTTGAGTTGAGCCAGAACCATTTTGCTGGGCTCAAAAAAATATTCCTTGTGTTAGTGATTTGCTAATGAAGCTCAACAATATGAAATTAAACCTTTGTTTTAAATCTTGAGTCTCAACTACAAATTCAAGACAGTGGCCTTTTGCAGTACTATGTCCAGACTTGACTACTCCAATGCTCTCCTACCTGCCTGCCATGCTCCATCTTCCATAAACTTCAGCTGATCCAAACCTCTGATGTTCCTCTCCTATCCCACACCAGGTCCTGCTCACTCGTCACCACTGTCTTTGGTCTGGGTCCCCTAACGTCTCCAATTTAAAATTCTCGTGTGTGTTGAGTTCCCTTCATGGCCTCGCCCCTCCCTATCTCTCTAACCTCCTCCGGCCCTACAACTTCCCCCAGAACATCCTAGGGTCTTGAGGGAAGTGGCGGTAGGGATTGTGGTAATTTTCCAAAACTCCTGGACTTGGCAATGGTCCTGGCAGACTGGAAAACTGCTAATGTAACACCCTTATTTAAAAAGGGCAGTAGACAGAAGGCTGGAAACTATAGACCGGTTAGCCTAACATCTGTGGTAGGTAAAATTTTGGAGTCCATTATTAAGGAGACAGTAGCAGGACATTTGGATAATCATAATTTAATAGGACAAAGTCAGCATGGTTTTATGAAGGGGGAAGTCATGTTTGACAAATTTGCTGGAGTTCTTTGAGGAAGTAACATATAGGGTGATAAAGGGGAACCAGTGGACGTAGTGTATTTAGACTTCCAAAAGGCATTTGACAAGGTGCCACACAAAAGATTATTGCTTAAGATAAAAAATCACGAGATTGGGGGTAATATTCTGGCATGGATAGAGGATTGGCTAACTAACAGAAGGCAGAGAGTTGGGATAAATGGTTCATTCTCAGACTGGCCATCAGTAACTAGTGGTGTTCCGCAGGGGTCAGTGCTGGGTCCCCAACTCTTTACAATCTATATTAACGATTTGGAGGAGGGGACCGAGTGTAATATATCAAAGTTTGCAGATGATACTAAGATGGGAGGGAAAGTAGTGAGTGAGGAGGACATAAAAAACCTGCAAGGGGACATAGACAGGCTAAGTAAGTGGGCAGAGATTTGGCAGATGGAATACTAATACTGGAAAGTGTGAGGTTATGCACTTTGCAGGAAAAATCGTAGAGCAAGTTATTATCTTAATGGCAAGAAACTGGAAAGTACTGAAGTACAAAGGGATCTGGGGGTCCTGGTGCACGAAACTCAAAAGGTTAGTATGCAGGTGCAGCAAGTGATTAAGAAGGCCAATGGAATGTTGGCTTTCATTGCTAGGGGGATAGAATATAAAAATAGGGAGGTATTGCTTCAGTTGTACAAGGTATTGGTGAGACCGCACCTGGAATACTGCGTACAGTTTTGGTGTCCATACTTAAGAAAGGACATACTTGCTCTCGAGTCCGTACAAAGAAGGTTCACTCGGTTAATCCCGGGGATGAGGGGATGGACATATGAGGAGAGGTTGAGTAGATTGGGACTCTACTCATTGGAGTTCAGAAGAATGAGAGGCGATCTTATTGAAACATATAAGATTGTGAAGGGGTTGGATCGGGTGGATGCGGGGAGGATGTTCCCGACGATGGGTGAAACTAGAACTAGGGGGCATAGTCTTAGAATAAGGGGCTGCTCTTTCAAAACTGAGATGAGGAGGAACTACTTCACTCGGAGGGTGGTAGGTCCATGGAATATGCTGCCCCAAAAAGCTGTAGAAGCTACATCATTACATAAATTTAAAACAGAAATAGACAGTTTCCTAGAAGTAAAGGGAATTAAGGGTTACAGGGAGCGGGCAGGAATTTGGACATGAGTCTAGGTTTGGATCGGTCATGGCCCTGTGGGTAGCGGAGCGGGCCCAGGGGCCGTGTAGCCTGATCCTGCTCCTATTTTGTGTGTCTAATTCTGTTCGATTCAGGAGATGGTTCTGTGATAGTGGATTGGCGGTTAGGATCAGATCAGCCATGATCTTATTGAATGGCAGAGCAGGCTCGAGGGGCCGATTGGCCTACTCCTGCTCCTATTTCTTATGTTCTTATGTTCTTCAGCTGGCTTAAGTCCTATACTCTGGCATTCCCTCCCTAAACCTCCATCTCTCTCTCTTTTAGGACCCGCCATAAAACCCACCATTTTGAACAACCTTTTTGTTACCCCATCTAATATCTCCATCGTTGGCTTGACATCCATGTTTGTCTGATTAGGCTTTTGCGAAGCACCTGGAGACATTTTTCTATGTTAAAAGCATCTTATAAATGAAAGTAGTTGTGCTTTTTGTAAATCATTATTTTTAGACTTCATAGAATAATAGAATAGTACAGCACAGAAGGAGGCCATTCGCCCCATCGAGTCTGTGCCGGCTCTTTCGAAGAGCAATCCAGTTAGTCCCACTCCCCCGCTCTTTCCCCATATCCCTGCAATTTTTTCTCCTTCAAGCATTTATCCAATTCCTTTTTGAAGGCTACTATTGAATCTGTATCCACCACCCTATCAGGCAGTGCATTCCAAATCTTAACCTCTCGTTGTGTAAAAAAATGTTTTTTCTTCATGTTGCCTCTTGATTCTTTTGCCAATCACCTTAAATCGGTGCCCTCTGGTTATTGACCCTTCAGCCATTGGAAACAGTTTCTCTTTATTCACTCTATCTAAATCTTCGTGATTTTAAACACCTCTATCAAATCTCCTCTTCGCCTTCCAAGGAGAACAACTTGCTTCGAGCCAATTTTAGCCATGTTTGAGCTCTTTCCATAGTTTCTGTCTCACTGTTAAGTGCTAAGCTCTGTATTCCCAAGCGTGGCCACAACAAACCAATAGTTTATCTCCTGCCTTCCATCCTAGTACACATCGTTCCTTCTATTCCTTCCTCCACCACCCCCTCCCCCCCCTTCCCTGCCTCTGCACCTGCTTAAAACCTGTTACATCCCTAACCTTTTCCAGTTCTGACGAAGGGTCCCTGACTTGAAACGTTAACTCTGTTTCTCTCTCCACGGATGCTGCTGGCCTGCTGAGTATTTCCAGCATTTTCTGTTATTTCAGATTTCAGCACCTGCAGTATTTTGCTATTGTACTAGTTTATGGAGTGCTGATTCTGTGCTCCCTCGCCTTGACTAAAGCAAATGAAAATGTGCGACAATTTCTATTGGTTTGGGAGCAGCACAAGAAGTTGGAAATGAACACTACTGCAAAAGTAAAATATATAATTGCTTATTTAAAAAAAGTAACTTCTATTTGTGTCTACAGGTTACAGTTTTACTGTACTTTCATTTCTAGACGGGTTCAAAAATAGCTTAAACTGACTTCCTCTAGCGTTTTAATTGACAGAATTCAGTTTGCACAATTATTTTTAAAACAGCCGTTTGCATCAAGTTGAGAGTTAATCAGCTGAAAAAGGTATGGGCTTGTGCAACCGAACGGTCACGCTGGTACCTTCCAGCATTGGGGCAATGGGCACAAAAGTAACTTCAATGGAGTCTCTTCCAGAAGTGTTTCTCGCCCTTTCCCTTTCTCCTCCCCCTGTGCTTTTGCCCCCTGTTTTCTTGAAGACTTTGGGGTATGGCAACTCTCCAGTACCATGCTACATGTGTAAGCCCACATGGCGTGTGGCAGGGTATTTGACTATGGCGAGCATCACAGCACAGTCCGATCTTGCTCTCACCTGAGGTCCACATGCCTGCATCTATCAGTGGACTCACTCTAATAGGAGGAGGGCGACTAGCTGATTTCTCACTCACCCAAAAAATTCCAGGTGCACTGAGGCAAACTGTAGGTGTCAGTCGTGGCTCAGTGGTAGCGACCTCACCTGAGTCAGAAGGTTGTGAATTTAAGCCCCAGTCCAGGACTAGGATGACAATTCAGTGCAGTACTGAGGGAATTCTTCAAAGTCAGATATTGTATTAAACCGAGGTCCCATCCGACCCGTCAGCTGGACGTAACCGATCCCCCAGCACTCTTCAGATAAGAACAGGAGAACTCTCCCAGTGTCCTGCCCAACAATGATCCCTCAAGCATCATCAATAAAGAAGATTATCTGGTCATTTATCTCATTGCTATTTGTGGGGCCTTGCTGTGTGTAATTGTCTGTTGTGTTTCCCTACATTATGACTGACCATACTTCAAAACGCAGTTAATTGGCTGTGAAATGCTCTGGGACGTACTGACATCATGAAAGGTGCTATAGCAAAATACTGCAGATGTTGGAAATCCGAAATAACAACAGAAAATGCTGGAAAAACTGAGCAGGTCAGGCAACATCCGTGGAGAGAAATTTGAGTTGACGTTTCGGGTCGAAAGAAGAAGGGTTCGACCCGAAACGTCAACTCAAATTTCTCTCCACGGATGTTGCCTGACCTGCTGAGTATTTCCAGCATTTTCTGTTATTTCATGAAAGGTGCTCTTTAATGCATTTATCCTCCTTTTTCTCTTTCTTTCTATCTCTCTCTCTCTCTCTCTCTCTCTCTCTCTCTCTCTCTCTCTCTCTCTCTCTTTTTCTTTCTCTCTCTCTCGCCCTCTCGCCTTCCCCCCCTCTCTCGCCTTCCCCCCCCTCTCTCGCCTTCCCCCCCCTCTCTCTCGCCTTCCCCCCCTCTCTCTCGCCTTCCCCCCCCTCTCTCTCGCCTTCCCCCCCTCTCTCTCGCCTTCCCCCCCTCTCTCTCGCCTTCCCCCCCTCTCTCTCGCCTTCCCCCCCCTCTCTCTCGCCTTCCCCCCCCTCTCTCTCTCGCCTTCCCCCCCTCTCTCTCGCCTTCCCCCCCTCTCTCTCGCCTTCCCCCCCTCTCTCTCGCCTTCCCCCCCTCTCTCTCGCCTTCCCCCCCTCTCTCTCGCCTTCCCCCCCTCTCTCTCGCCTTCCCCCCCTCTCTCTCGCCTTCCCCCCCCGCTCTCTCTCGCCTTCCCCCCCTCTCTCTCGCCTTCCCCCCCTCTCTCTCGCCTTCCCCCCCTCTCTCTCGCCTTCCCCCCCTCTCTCTCGCCTTCCCCCCCTCTCTCTCGCCTTCCCCCCCTCTCTCTCGCCTTCCCCCCTCTCTCTCTCGCCTTCCCCCCCTCTCTCTCGCCTTCCCCCCCTCTCTCTCGCCTTCCCCCCCTCTCTCTCGCCTTCCCCCCCTCTCTCTCGCCTTCCCCCCCTCTCTCTCGCCTTCCCCCCCTCTCTCTCGCCTTCCCCCCCTCTCTCTCCGCCTTCCCCCCCTCTCTCTCGCCTTCCCCCCCCTCTCTCTCGCCTTCCCCCCCTCTCTCTCGCCTTCCCCCCTCTCTCTCGCCTTCCCCCCCTCTCTCTCGCCTTCCCCCCCTCTCTCTCGCCTTCCCCCCTCTCTCTCGCCTTCCCCCCCTCTCTCTCGCCTTCCCCCCCTCTCTCTCGCCTTCCCCCCTCTCTCGCCTTCCCCCCCTCTCTCTCGCCTTCCCCCCCTCTCTCTCGCCTTCCCCCCCCTCTCTCTCGCCTTCCCCCCCTCTCTCTCTCGCCTTCCCCCCCTCTCTCTCGCCTTCCCCCCCTCCTCTCTCTCGCCTTCCCCCCCTCTCTCTCGCCTTCCCCCCCTCTCTCTCGCCTTCCCCCCCTCTTCTCTCGCCTTCCCCCTCCTCTCTCTCGCTTCCCTCCCCTCTCTCTGCCTTCCCCTCTCTCTCGCTTCCCCCTCTCTCTCGCCTTCCCCCTCTCTCTCGCACTCCCCCTCTCTCTCGCCTTCCCCCCCTCTCTCTCGCCTCCCCTCTCTCTCGCCTCCCCCTCTCTCTCGCCTTCCCCCCTCTCTCTCGCCTTCCCCCCCCCCTCTCTCTCGCCTTCCCCCCTCTCTCGCTCCTCTCTCGCCTTCCCCTCTCTCTCGCCTTCCCCCCTCTCTCGCCTTCCCCCTCTCTCTCGCCTTCCCCCCCTCTCTCTCGTCCCTTCCCGCCTTCCCCCTCTCTCTCGCCTTCCCCCCTCTCTCTCGCCTTCCCCCCTCTCTTCGCCTTCCCCCCTCTCTCTCGCCTTCCCCCCCCTCTCTCTCGCCTTCCCCCCCCTCTCTCTCGCCTTCCCCCCCTCTCTCATCGCCTTCCCCCCCCTCTCTCTCGCCCTTCCCCCCCTCTCTCTGCCTCCTCTCTGCCTTCCCCCTCTCTCTCGCCTTCCCCCCCTCTCTCTGCCTTCCCCCCTCTCTCTCGCCTTCCCCTCTCTCTCGCCTTCCCTCTCTCGCTTCCCCCTTCTCTCGCTTCCCCTCTCTCTCGCTTCCCTCTCTCTCTCGCCTTCCCCCCCTCTCTCTCGCCTTCCCCCCTCTCTCTCGCCTTCCCCCCCTCTCTCTCGCCTTCCCCCCTCTCTTCGCCTTCCCCACTCTCTCGCCTTCCCCCTCTCTCTCGCCTTCCCCCCCTCTCTCTCGCCTTCCCTCTCTTCGCCTTCCCCCTCTCTCTCGCCTTCCCCCCTCTCTCTCGCCTTCCCCCCTCTCTCTGCTTCCCCCTCTCTTCGCCTCCCCTCTCTCTGCTCCCCCCTCTCTCTCGCCTTCCCCCCTCTCTCTCGCCTTCCCCCCCTCTCTCTCGCCTTCCCCCCTCTCTCTCGCCTTCCCCCTCTCTCTCGCCTTCCCCCCCTCTCTCTCGCCTTCCCCCTCTCTCTCGCCTTCCCCCCTCTCTCGCTCCCCTTCTCTCGCTCTCTCTTCGCTCCCCCCTCTCTCTCGCCTTCCCCCCCTCTCTCTCGCCTTCCCCCCCTCTCTCTCGCCTCTCCCCCCCTCTCTCTCGCCTTCCCCCCCCTCTCTCTCGCCTTCCCCCCCTCTCTCTCGCCTTCCCCCCCTCTCTCGCCTTCCCCCTCTCTCTCGCCTTCCCCCCTCTCTCTCGCCTTCCCCCCCCTCTCTCTCGCCTTCTCCCCCCCTCTCTCTCGCCTTCCCCCCCTCTCTCTCGCCTTCCCCCCTCTCTCTCGCCTTCCCCCCCTCTCTCTCGCTTCCCCCACTCGTCTCTCGCCTTCCCCCTCTCTCTCGCCTTCCCCCCCCCTCTCTCTCGCCTTCCCCCCCTCTCTCTCGCCTTCCCCCCCCTCTCTCTCGCCTTCCCCCCCTCTCTCTCGCCTTCCCCCCCTCTCTCTCTCGCTGCTTCCCCCCCTCTCTCTCTCAGGCCTTCCCCCCCCTCTCTCTCGCCTTCCCCCCCCTCTCTCGCCTTCCCCCCCCTCTCTCTCGCCTTCCCCCC